>NC_084623.1:40528876-40716376 GCF_033978795.1 Nerophis ophidion | reverse complement strand
TTTCTACATTGACTTCTCCATTATTAATTGAACAAATTGCAAAAGATTCAGCAACACAGATGTCCAGAATACTGTGTAATTATGCGATTAAAGCAGACTTCTTATAGCTTGGATCGAGCTGGAAAAAAATGTCCGCTACAACCGGTGACGTCAAACGCACGCGCCATCATACGAGTCATCATACCGCGACGTTTTCAAAAGGACACTTCGCGGGAAATTTAAAATTGCAATTTAGTAAACTAAAAAGGCCGTATTGGCATGTGTTGCAATGTTAATATTTCATCATTGATATATAAACTATCAGACTGTGTGGTCGGTAGTAGTGGGTTTCAGTAGGCCTTTAAGGCACACCTCCAATAATGTTGTCCGGGGGGAAATCGGGAGAAATTCGGGAGTATGGTTGTCCCGGGAGATTTTCGGGAGGGGCACTGAAATTCGGGAGTCTTCCGGGAAAATCGGGAGGGTTGGCAAGTATGATTAAAACACACACAAGCGTTTTGTTTCTAGAAGTAGGAACACACAGTTGATGCTAGAAGTCAGCAGTGCGCTGCTATGTAAATGCAAATCATTGCATGGAGGAAAATATGTGCACACGTGGGCTGGACTATTAAAATCATGGCATTAAAACTAAAAAATAAAGACAATTCCAGACTGTTTTTCTTTGTCTTACTTTGGCCAAAAATAGAATAAACACATTTTGAAAATATTGCAATAAAAATATAGAAAAAAATATTATATACAGCGGTAAAGTTTAGATCCATGAAGGAAAGAAGAAAGTGAATGAATGTTTATAACTGAATACATTTACATATGCTAAAAATGTGTTTTCTTTTGAATTATTTTTTTATTTTTATGAATTAAGTAACGTTTATGACAACCTTTTTCCAAAACACAATATAGAATGTGAGATATAACAGGATAATGCATATATTTATGATTTGTTTTCAAAACGATAAAAAAAGGGGGACCCTAAAATTTGACTATGAGACCCCATTTTTATGACCTGATGGGGTCCCTGGGATCCCATTTTGAAAATTCCTAGCGTCAACTCTGATGAAAATATTGGTGTCTGCAAAACAGCAGCAGGTGGGCCGGTTCTAATACTAATCAAATACCATCTCAGGGGCCATAGATAATTCATTTGCGGGCCGGATCTGGCCCGCGGGCCTTGACTCTGACACCTATGCATCAAATCATAAGGAGAATGCATTTTGGTGTGAGTTTGCATGCCGTTTTAGATTCCTCAGTTTACGGGGTTTCGAAATCTGGCTATGGTGTGATGTCACAACAAAGAAGATGTTCCTATTTGGGCAAGAAATCAAGCTCTCAGCCAGAGGGGGAGGAGCTTCTATCAAAGTTTCTTCTTTTTGCCCGTTTTTTGGGGTCCAGACCTGTGACGTTTTGCTGGCATCGTGATGCGTGTTTGTTCTCTCAAAGTGCAGTCGGATAAGGACACAGTGTGAAGGTAAGAAATGAAGATTTATTTTATACTACAAAACAAACTATGAACAGAAATACTTGCACAAAGGCACTGGAGACAAAACCAACAGAACTAGCATGTGAGCTAGAAAGAACTAAAGACGCTAGGATGTGAGCTAGGGAAATAAACAAACGAAGGAATAGCGTGGAAGCTAAGGTACACAAAGTCTTTACCACAAGCGGGGATAGCGACGTCACCTGTTGCATCAAATACAAATTAGACTGCGAGGACGAATGACAAAAAAGGGCTGGCTTAAGTAGGGACAGAAATTAGGAGGCAGGTGCGTGCCAAAAACACAAGGCAGGTGACACTAATACGTAACTATGACAACAGAACTAAACAGGAAGTGCCACCAGGAACTAAGAAAGACAAAATAACAGAACAAAACCAGAATATGCCATGATCCAACTAGCGCATGGGTGTCAAACTCTGGCCCGCGGGCCAAATTTGGCCCGCCGTGTAATTTCATTTGGCCCTTGAAACAATATCAAATTAACATTAGAGTTGGCCCGCCGCTGTAACACCACATTCACCGCTAATACTCATACTCGTCAACCCTCCCAATTTTCCCGGGAGACTACCGAAGTTCAGTGCCCCTCCCGAATTTCTCCCGATTTCCACCCGGACAATAATATTGGGGGCGGGCCGTAAAAGCACTGCTTTTGGCGTTCTCTACATGTCGCCACGTCCGCTTTTCTTCCATAAAAACAGTGTGCCGGCCCACTCACCTAATATATGCGGCTCACTCACACACACAAGTGTATGCAATGCATACTTGGTCAACAGCCAATACAGGTCACACTGAGGTTGGCCGTATAAACAAGGTTAACACTGTTACAAATATGCGCCACACCGTAAACCCACAGCAAACAAGAATGACAAACACATTTTGGGAGAACATACGCACCGTAACAGAACATAAACACAACCGGACAAATACCCAGAACCCCTTGCATCCCTAACTCTTCCGGGATGCTACAATATACACCCCCGCTACCACCAAACACCGCCCCAACTCAAACCCGCTGCCGAAAAAAGGCATTAAATTTGTGATTTTATTTTATTTGATATGCCATTGATATTTTTTAATTATTATTACTTGAAACTGGATTTTGCATGTCACTATAAAGTTATGTAAGTCTTGCTTGGTCAATATTCAATGCAAAACTTGTTTGGGTCCCTATTAAAGGGTTAGTTGTTCAACTTCGGCCCGCGGCTTTGTTCAGTTTTAAATTTTGGCCCGCTCTGTATTTGAGTTTGACACCACTGAACTAGCGGATCATGACAAGACCAAAGGATGTCGTTGGTCTGTGAAGCCCATTGAAGCGCTGGTGATTAAGGGCCATCCAAATAAACGTATATTGATTCATTGAATAAGAAATTAAATCCTACGGTTGCAATTATTGTTTGGTACGGGGACCCAAACGTTAGCAGGTAAGGCGGGAAAGAAAATGCGGAGGCCGACGGAGACAATAGGAAAAAGGCAGTAATTGATGACAGAAAGAGCGAGGAGGAAAGAAGTGCAAAATGAGGTGGAGGTACAAAGAGGAGGGAAAGAGAGGTGGGGGGGGGGGGGGGGGGGTAAAAAAGTGTCTCTGGTTGTATTGGAGCATCCGTGTGTGAAAGCACACACTCTGCACTCCTGTCGCCTGGTGGCTTAATGAGGAGAACCTCTCAGGAGTAAAGCACAGTACAGTACACACGCACACACACACATAGACACTCATACACACACACACACACACACACACACACACACACACACACACACACACACACACACACACACACACACACACACACACACACACACACACACACACACACTTACAACCCAGCCCTTGCTTAATAACTTTTGCTGTCCAGTTTCCATCCCATCCCCCACTTTCTCTCCATAATGTGAGCAATGAGAGTGCGCCTGTGCTCCTGGCCAGTCCGGCCATACCCACACCCACACAGATAACTGTAATCAATAATAATTAAGATACTTTATTTGAAAAGGGTTGTAACAAAGAGTGTGTATACGTGCACATGGAGACAATGGAAGAAAGGAGACACGTTCAGGTTTCCTTGGCAGCCGAGGCATGCAGTCAGACGGAGAGCGTCAGTCACAGACGAAAAGTCACTGTTTTTTTCCCCCCTCTCATCCAGTCTTCCTACATTCCCCCATCCTCACCCTCTCCCTTCCTCTTTGCACTTTGTTCTCATTATTGCTGTTGTTCTCCCTGCCTCACCATTCCATCGCTGCTTTGCACTTGCTTCTTATTCAGTCCCTCTATCGACAGCGTACGCACCCTTCCACCCGACCTGCAGAGAGGAAATTGGAATTCTGTCCCGCAATGCATCTGGCATCACATTAACGCCTGCACCCGCGCCATGTTCTGTTCTTCCTTTTCCGCCATTTCTGTTTTTATCCACCGCAGCCATCAAACAAAACTCAATCTCCCCATGTCCACACACACACACATACTGGTAATACTTCCACTCACTCAGCAGGTTGCGTAACTCCTGATGCATTGTGGCTCTGGATGTGTGTCCGCAGTTTGTGTAACAATGACTTTGCACAGTAAGGCGGTTTGGTGCATAAAAACGTGATCTGTGGTAATCGGAATTATCCTTGCTCATTTCTGTGTTTTTCTGCACACCATGTTCACTCTCTCTCTCGTCCACAGTACGGAGTGCATCTGGTGCAGGGCAGCAGCACACACCTGATATTGATTAGGGTCAGCCTATTTAACCTGGCTGCTGACGGCCTGTGAGCGCCGGAACTTTGTTACTGCTTCTGCTTACATGTGTCATTTCGTCTCACCAGCAAACTCTCTAGTTTGTCTCGTGCATCTTTTCAGGTTTGCCTGTATATCCTAGCCTCGTCTAGCGCCTTTATTTTGTATCTAGTTTTTTTCCTGTTTAAACTTCTTTCATGAAGTATTTTTCCTAGCCTTGTCTAGTGCTTTTATTTTGTATCTGTTTTTTTTCCCGTTTAAAGGCCTACTGAAATGAGATTTTCTTATTTAAACAGGGATAGCAGGTCCTTTCTATGTGTCATACTTGATCATTTCGCGATATTGCCATATTTTTGCTGAAAGGATTTAGTAGAGAACATCCACGATAAAGTTCGCAACTTTCGGTGCTAAGAGAAATGCCCTGCCTCTACCGGAAGTCGCAGATGATGACGTCACATGTTTGAGGGTTCCTCACATATTCACATTGTTTTTAATAGGAGCCGCCAACAAAAAGAGCTATTTGGACAGGGAAAACGACAATTTCCCCAATAATAAGAGCGAGGATGAAAGATTCGTGTTTGAGGATATTGATAGCGACGGACTAGAAAAATCCCCCCCCAAAAACGCGATTGCATTGGGACGGATTCCGATGTTTTTAGACACATTTACTAGGATAATTCTGGGAAATCCCTTATCTTTCTATTGTGTTGCTAGTTTTTTAGTGAGTTTAACAGTACCTGATAGTCGGAAGGGTGTCTCCACGCGGAGTGTCTCAGGGGAGTCAACGGCAGCTATGGACGGCACAAGCTCAGCTTTTCTCCGGTAAGAACTGACTTTTTAACCACAGTTTTCTCACCGAAACCTGCTGGTTGACATGTGGTTGGGATCCATGTTCTCTTGACCGCGCTCTGATCCATAGTTAAGTTTCACCTCCAGGAATTTTAAGCAAGGAATCACCGTGTGTTTGTGTGGCTAAAGGCTAAAGCTTCCCAACTCCATCTTTCTACTGTGACTTCTCCAATATTAAATGAACAAATTGCAAAAGATTCAGCAACACAGATGTCCAAAACACTGTATAATTATGCCGTTAAAGCAGACGACATTTAGCTGTGTGTGTGCGCAGCGCTCATACTTCCTAAAAATCCGTGACGTCTTGCGTACACGTCATCATTACACGACGTTGCGAAGACGAAACTCCCGGGAAATTTAAAATTGTAATTTAGTAAACTAAAAAGGCCGTATTGGCATGTGTTGCAATGTTAATATTTCATCATTGATATATAAACTATCAGACTGCGTGGTCGGTAGTAGTGGGTTTCAGTAGGCCTTTAAACTTCTTTCATGAAGTATTTTTCCTAGCATCATCCAGCGCTTTTATTTTGTACTTTGTTTCTCAGTTTAACCTTTTGTTGTTCAGTATTTTTCCTAGCCTCGTCTAGCGCTTTTATTTTATATTTTGTTTCTCAGTTTAACCTTTTGTTGTTCAGTATTATTCCTAGCCTTGTCTAGCGCTTTTGGTTTAGTGTTTGTAATTGATCGTAGTAGTTTTACATGGTGTATTTTTGTGCTTCCACCATCACCTTTGTTTTGGCCACGTCATCCTTCCTCCAAAATAAAAGGAAGAACATTTCCTCACAAACAAAACGTCTCTGCATCCTTGGGATCCACCTCACCAGTTCCTAACAGTGATCTACGGCTACAAGATACTCACTTTCTGCAACCTGCTCTTATGAGCTATTTTACTAAAGACACACCATAGCTTTGCAATGTGTGTGTGTGTGTGTGCGCGTGTGTGTGTGTTTTATGCACTCTTTCGTGCACTCACTTTAAAAGAAGAAGAGGAAGAACGCCAGCACAGGCTCCTCTGTTAGAATGCAAATTATAAATCCTATTTTTTTTCCTGGGTGAACTGGCTTTGAATGTGTGCCCAACCTCCACAACAGTCTGTCAGCTTGGCATGTGCGAGAGCTAAAACCCCCCCAAAAAAAAGTCCTCTTATGGTAACGACAGAAAAAGTGTCTCGGGGAAAAGAAGATACTATTTTCCGCAGTTCTGATACTATTATTTAGAATTAAGTTTTGGTATTCGCATTGGCTGTTGTTTTTGTCGACCTAAAGACAGTCAAAGATGCCAACACGGTGGATTTGGGAGGTGCTGTGGGTAAAGGCTGTTATTTTATATTGGTGCGAGGGAGGGCATATTTAAACATGGTCGACACAAGCGTGGAACCAGAAACCAAGCAGCCAGCAAGCCACAGCACAGCATCTTGAGACAGAATAGCAAATGAAGCAGACTCCAATATTACTCTGCCTTCACCAGCCCAACACTCTGGGGGAATCTATATGATGAATCATGAAAATATCTTTTTTGTATGCTCCTCTTTGTCTGTTCTCTCTGTCTTGCATTATTTTCCTTATGTTATTTTAAATGAACTCTACTGTGCTTATAATTCATCTTTATACTTTTTTCTGTTTCTCTTTCAAATTGTATTCTCTTGCTCCCTCCCTCTCCCTCTCTCTCTATCTCACCATGACTGTCCGTCTTTTTTTTAATGTACATAACAGTGTACTCTTTAGGTGGGAGCCATGGTAGTATCCACGGCAACCACATTGCTAGGCAACAGCCATTTTCTTCCTCTCCTGAGCTGCGTACCGGTGGCAACAATCAACCAATCAGCAGCTGAAGAAAAATGCCAGCGTACCGGTATACTTAAAAAAAAGTTCTGAATCCATCCAGAATGCACCTGTCAATATCGCAGCTTGTCAGAGTGCAGTATATCATAAAAAAAAATTGCATATTAACGAGTATTGTCAATTAACAAATGTATTAAATATTGATTAAATCAATTCCTATTGGTTAAGACAATTAAGTAAGACCTAAACAAAAAGAAGCAAAATATTTACAACAAATGTAGGGTTCCAACCAACCCTGGGACATGGTTAATATTGCAAATACAGTGGCACCTTGGCTTTCATATGCTGCACTTTTCATATGATTTGCTTTGCAATGCAAATTTTAGCCCAAATTTTGGTTCAGTTTTCATCTATCTTCTTGCCAAACGTTTTACGTGGCAGACTAGTTTGACCGTGTAACATTCTGCAGATTTATCATTTCTGAACAATGTTACTAAACCCAGCAGGCACAAGGCATTAAAACATTGTTGAGTACTAGTTAAATTAGGTCCTGACTCTGAGCAACTCAAAACTGACGTCTGAATAACAATGCTTTTGACGACGTTGAACATACTTGCCAACCTTGAGACCTCCGATTTCGGGAGGTGGGGGTTGGGGGGCGTGGTCTGCGTCATCATAGGGCAACAAGAAATATCTTAGAACTAGTCAGTACAAAATAAAACATTGCACTGAGATACGATGGAGGAATTGCACCGGCTGTGATTCAATGGAGAAATACTTTGAGTCATTACATAAGAAGTTTGTTCGTTGTTATAAGGAGCTCACAGCCGTAATTGGATGCAAAGATCCGTACAAGATCGACTTGTTTGAGTGGAGTACAGACCCGATGTCTCATATGGGGACTTTGTGAATTACCGTAGTTAAGTTTTCAACCCAGCCAATTTTACACCTTGATGGACTTTCAAAATGACAAGAGTCTGGAAAGCTCTGACCGCTGTGTTTGTAGATGGGTTCATGACATTTGTGTTGATTTGTAAATACCCAGTGGACATTGTGTCGTCAAGGCTAGAGTCATGCACTCTCAGCAATTATCCAACCAAAGTTTGACACCCTGGATAATCACGGATAACCAATCTAAGGTCATCTCTGTGACTGTAAGGCTGTTCTCATTTCGCTTCATTCTTGTTTTATGTGACGGCTACAGCCCGGATGTGAGAAGTGAGTTCTATTTTCTATCATTACAACTACTATCAAAGTTCTTCGACCAAACACATCAAGTAAAGGCAAAGTGGGGCTGTCATGATTCAGATTCATTTTCTACTTCAAGTTGAAAAACTTATTTGGGTGTTACCATTTAGTGGTCAATTGTACGGAATATGTACTGTACTGTGCAATCTACTAATAAAAGTTTCAATCAATCATCAATTTAAAGCCGCTTCCGTTTGTCCAGAATTATGCGTAATAATGCGATAAAAGCTAGTAATATTGCTCTCACCTCAATCGTGGCAGTTGACAATAGCACACGTCGTCGGCATTATGAGTACAACTGGATGACTGAATGGCAACAATGAGCGTGATGCAAACAAAGTCTTCTATTATGGACAACAGTAATGCAATGTAAGAAATGTAGAACAATCCGAACCCCACAATACAGTTATTAATAGGGATGTCACCATCAACATTTTTGGCCTCTAATCGGAATTTGATTGTTTTGCCTCTGATTCAGTCCAATTTCGAGTCCCAATCCAATACTTTGACAATACATTATAGAAGTGAAAATGTTTTAAAGAATTACTACTAAAGTAAACACAAACAATTGTGTAAAGCTTATGTTATTTGATTTAGAATTGTTCTAGTATTGTTGTAAATCAAATTTGTGGTATTCCTTTTTTTTTTGTACAAAATAAAGTAGCTCCGAATTAAATCAATAGAGTAATGCTCTCAAAGCCTTTCTGTATTGATGACTTACTACTACTGAGTTTGTAAACAATAGCAAAAACAACCCCCCAAAAATGTTATTTTAATAATAAAAACAACAAAAAGAAAATGATCAATCTAATCATTTTAGTATTGTTTATACTTTGATTTGATACTATAGTTGGTATCGATAGTATCGACATCTGGACCAATCAACCCTACTTCACATTGAAGCTTTAGTGCAGGGGTCCCCAAACTTTTTGACTCGTTAAAAAAATGTGGCCAGGGCCTGGCTGTATATATATATATATATATATATATATATATATATATATATATATATATATATATATATATATATATATATATATATATATATACATACACACAGTGGGGCAAAAAAGTATTTAGTCAGCCACCGATTGTGCAAGTTCTCCCACTTAAAATGATGACAGAGGTCTGTAATTTTCATCATAGGTACACTTCAACTGTGAGAGACAGAACGTGAAAAAAAAATCCAGGAATCCAAATTGTAGGAATTTTAAAGAATTTATTTGTAAATTATGGTGAAAAATAAGTATTTGGTCAACCATTCAAAGCTCTCACTGATGGAAGGAGGTTTTGGCTCAAAATCTCACGATACATGGCCCCATTCATTCTTTCCTTAACACGGATCAATAGTCCTCTCCCCCTTAGCAGAAAAACAGCCCCAAAGCATGATGTTTCCACCCCCATGTTTCACAGTAGGTGTGGTGTTCTTGGGATGCAACTCAGTATTCTTCTTCCTCCAAACACCACGAGTTGAGTTTATACCAAAATGGATACATGGATGATACAGCAGAGGATTGGGAGAATATCATGTGGTCAGATGAAACCAAAATAGAACTTTTTGGTATAAACTCAACTTGTCGTGTTTGGAGGAAGAAGAATACTGAGTTGCAGAGGAAAAAACTAAAACATGGTCAAACTGTCAGAGGCAAGCCTGACAGATGTGTTTTTTTTTAGTGTGCATACCTTCTGAAGGAATCTTTTTCAATTTGAGTACAATCTTTGGCCATGTGCACACAGGTCTTTGTTGCTAATAAGCCAATAAAAAAGCATATATCGGCCCCCGATCCGGTCTCATGATCGGGACTTCTCTAGGTTTTAATTTTCCTGAAGGAACTCTCCTGAAGGAATCAATAAAGTACTATCTATCTATCTAGGTAATAATCTTCGCTCTTGAACGTGTGAGAAACTCATACGGCACCCAGAAACAGTCGCACGTTGTCTTTGATACTCTTCGAAAAGTATAAGTGATCTTACCACCAGTAAAACTTTACTGGAAATCGGAGACCATCGAAGCAGATGTGACAAAGGATACAGCGCGGCCATTTTAGCAAATCTGCTCGGCACTGTACGGAATTTGCTTTTTAATTTTGCAGTGTGGAAGCCATTTTGAGACAAAAAAAAAAAAACGGGTGAGTACAAACAGAGGGGCAATGACCTTCAAAGAGCTCTATAGCGTGGCACACACACACACATGCACACACACACACACACGCACACGCACACACACACACACGCACGCACGCACACACACACACACACACACACACACACACACACACACACACACACACACACACACATGATTGCTCATACAGCACATGCACCCAAGTCAAAGCAAACAACACACATGCACACAGTCTCCCTGCTGCACCACACTGCAGGAACGTCTGTCCGTCCAGATAAAGTAGCCTCTAAATCTCAGTCTGGATCACAATTCTCTCACCCTCTCCATTCGTACTGCCTTACTCTATTTGCCTTTTACTGTTTCACCACACATCCTCATCGCTTCAATCCAACCAAACCAATTTTCAGGTGGACACCAAGGAAAGTGGCCTCCTTTATTCATGCACCTAATCTCACCCTCCTCCACCCATCTGTCTTCCAGCCTGACCACTCGCACCATCACTGCCAACATGTACACACCCGCCACGCTCTCCAGAGTACGTCATGCTCCCCAACGTATTCAGGGAGAAAATGAGAAAACAAACATTTAGCACATTTTAGATGCAAGATTTGAATAAATACAGTGTATCCGGAAAATATTCACTTTTTCCACATTTTGTTATGGTAAGGCCTTATTCCAAAATGGGATGAATTCATTTTTGTCTTCAAAATTTGTACAGACAATACCCAACTATGACAATGTAAAGAATGTGTTGCTTTTTTATTAGCAAATGTGTTAAAAAAAATAAAAAAACCTACAAGAAAATACATGCACATCAGAATTCACAGCTTCTGCACAATACTTTGTTGATGCACCTTTGGCAGCAATTATAGCCTCAAGTCTTTTTGACTACTATATTTTAGACTTAAGACTTCCTTTTTAATGTCATTTAAATTTTAACTTATAAGATAAGAACAACATTTTGTTCCATTAGCTCGTTGTAGTGCAGGATAAAAGAGCAATAAGATGCAGGTATAAATAAATAGATAACTGTACGGATAAATATGTTGCACTTTTGCATTAGCATCCAAATTTATGGATGTATATTATACTGTCTTTATTTTCTAGCGAGTTAATACGTTTTGGGGGGGTATGGTGGGGATTATTATGATGCGTTCAAGAGTTTTATGGCCTGAGGGAAGAAACTGTTACAGAACTTGGAGGTCTGCTACGTAGGCTGCGGAAGCTCTTTCTAGAGTCCAGCATTGAAAACAGTTCGCATGAATGTTCAGAATGTTACATCACAATACATATTTTCCAAAAAGGAGTAGGAAGAAGCAAAGCTTATCCTACCCCTTTCCAATTCATAACAACTTCTAATACGTATAATTATTCCGAATCCAACTGGGATAGACTCCAGCTCCCCAAAAATGGATGGTTTTGGTGGATTCCCTGTTCTCAATTTGTAACACAGTTTAAAGCAGGGGTCTCAAACATGCGGCCCGTTATTATGCGGCCCGCACTTTGATATGACAATTTAATGTTGGTGCGGGCCGCGAGTTTAATATGAAGGGCGCTTGACAGCGTCATATTTGCCAACGTCCCCAATTTTCCTGGGAGACCCCTGAATTTTAGGGCACCAATTCTCCCGAAGCCCCTGTTGATTTTAACAAGATCAACAATATTCAGAGAGTGCCATAATGGAACTGCCTTTAGCGCCCCCTACATCCTGAACTGACAGCATTCAAGCCCAGTTGAATGTTGCATCCGGCCATGTAAGACGCACGTGTGGTTTTTTGCAAAATATATTTGATCAACAGCTACAAACGTCACACTAAGAGTGGCCGTAAAAAAAACGTTACTGTTACACATATGTGCCAGACTGTGGACCCACACCAAACAAGAATGACAAACACATTTCGGGAGAACATCCGCATCGTAACACAACATAAACACAACAGAACAATTACCCAGAATCCCATTCAGCCTCAACTCTTCCGGGCTACAATAAACACAGGTGTTGTATATTGTAGCCCGGGAGACTTAGGGCTGCAAGGTGTTCTGGGTGTTTGTTCTCTTGTGTTTAAGTTGTGTTAGGGTGCGGAAATTCTCCCAAAAAGGTTTGTCATTCTTTTTTGGTGTCGGTTCACAGTGTGGCGCATATTTGTAACAGTGCTAAAGTTGTTTATCAGGCCACCCTCAGTGTGACCTGTATGGCTGTTGACCAAGTATGTCTTGCAGCCACTAATGTTGTTCTGCACAAGTCTCATACAACATGTTATGGAGCCGGCACGTTGGTTGTGTGATGTAAAAGCATGCGCGATGACATGTAGTGGAGCAGTAGTCTACTTTTAGGGGGTGCGCGATCTCCTAGAGGTACTTGAAGGTATGCCAAGTGACAAGTGAGAATTATTAAAAACATTCTAAAAAATAGCGGCAATTCATAAATCCTTTATAAATATGTTTATTGAATAATACTTCACGGTGGCAGAGGGGTTAGTGCGTCTGCCTCACAATACGAAGGTCCTGCAGTCCTGGGTTCAAATCCAGGCTCGGGATCTTTCTGTGTGGAGTTTGCATGTTCTCCCCGTGAATGCGTGGGTTCCCTCCGGGTACTCCGGCTTCCTCCCACTTCCAAAGACATGCACCTGGGGATAGGTTGATTGGCAACACTAAATGGGCCCTAGTGTGTGAATGTTGTCTGTCTATCTGTGTTGGCCCTGCGATGAGGTGGCGACTTGTCCAGGGTGTACCCCGCCTTCCGCCCGACTGTAGCTGAGATAGGCGCCAGCGCCCCCCGCGACCCCGAAAGGGAATAAGCGGTAGAAAATGGATGGATGGAATAATACTTCAATGAAATATGAATGTAAGTTCATGAACTGTGAAAAAATAATATAACAATCCAACATTCAGTGTTGACAGCTGGACTTTTTGTGGACATGTTCCATAAATATTGATGTTAAAGATTTCTTTTTTTGTGAAGAAATGTTTAGAATTAAGTTCATGAATCCGGATGGATCTCTATTGCAATCCCCAAACAGGACACTTTAAGTTGATGATTACTTCTATGTGTCGAAATCTTAATTTATAATTGAATCACTTGTTTATTTTTTAACAAGTTTTTTGGTTATTTTTATATCTTTTTTTTCAAAATAGTTCAAGAAAGACCACTACAAATGAGCAATATTTTGCACTGTTATAAAATTTAATAAATCAGAAACTGATGACATAGTGCTGTATTTTACTTTTTTATATCTTTTTTCCAACCAAAAATGCTTTGCTCTGATTAGGGGGTATTTGAATTAAAAAAATGTTCACAAAGGGTTGAGGACCACTGTTGTAGAGGACGTTAAAGGCAGTGCAGTCACGGCAGCCCTTTAAAATGTCGGCCGGGTGAAAATTGGTAAAAATTCGGGAGAATGGTTGCACCGGTAGATTGTCGAGAGGTGCACTGAAATTCAGGAGTCTCCCGGAAAATTTGTGAGGGTTGGCAAGTATGTTGCTAGGGCGGGTAAGCCATTCATAGAAGGTGAATTCATTAAAAATGGCATGTTAGATTTTTAAAGAAATCTTTTCTTGCGGCCCAGCCTCACCCAGTTTCTGCATCCAGTGGCCCCCAGCTAAATTGAGTTTGAGACCCCTGGTTTAAAGCAATGTGTTCTAAGTACAACAATTTACATATGAGAGTATCAACACATTTTCGATAAAGATTAAGATTACCCTATTTACATTGTACACCTAATCTGATTTGTTTGCCCTCAAGTGACACAGATCTGATTTTTTTTTTTGCCAGTCTAAGTGCTCCGAAGTTATAACACTGAAACACCCACCGGAAGAGGTGCTTCAACACATGGCTAGCTAGTTAGTGGCTAAACTCAAGCCCCAGTCTGCTGTGTTTTGGTTACTTTTAAACCACTAATCCTTGCCTCCGTGGCGATAAATAAAGTAAGTTTCTAACAAGTATCATCCCTGCAGGACGAGGAATAGCTAAACATGTTTTACTACACACCGTAGCTCACCGGCATCACAATGTACACAAACCCCATTTGTCGATGTACACATGACATCCACTGTAGTGATACCAAGTACAGGAACGTATCTAGTCGATACTACTACAATTACGTCGATATTTTTTGTCATCACATCTTCTATTGTTTTTATTTTTAATTTAGATTATATTTATAAACTCAGGAAATATGTACCATTTCACATGAGGACTTTGAATATGACCAATGTATGATCCTGTAACGACTTGGTATCGGATTGATACCTACATTTGTGGTATCATCCAAAACTAATGATAAGTATCAAACAGAAGAATAAGAGATTAGAAGTGTAGAAAAAACATATTAGAAGAAAAAGTAAGCAGATATTAAAAGTAAATGAACAAGTAAATAATTACTTTTCTACCACTTGTCCTTAATAATTTTGAAAAAATAATATAATTGAAAATGACACATTATGTTACTGGATATTACAGCAAACTAAATAAGAACCTTTGTTTGCTTACTTACTAACTACTACAAGACAAGTGGTCTTGTATGTTCACTATTTTATTTAAGGACAAACTTACAATAAGAAACATATGTTTAATGTACTGTAAGATGTTTTGTAAAAATAAAGCCAATAATGCAATTTTTTGTGGTCCCCTTTATTTAAAAAAGTATCGAAAATTACTGAAAAGTATCAAAATAATTTTTTGGTTTTGGGACATTAGTTTAAAGCAAGAGTCAGCAACGCGGTGTCCGCAGGCATCAGGTAGCCCGTAAGGACCAGATGAGTAGCCCGCTGGCCTGTTCTAAAAAAAGCTCAAATAGAAGCACTTACCAGTGAGCTGCCTCTAATTTTTAAATTGTATTTATTTACTAGCAAGCCCTCTTTTTAAGAAGGGGGACTGGAGGGTGTGTTCCAACTATCGTGGGATCACACTCCTCAGCCTTCCCGGTAAGGTTTATTCAGGTGTACTAGAGTGGAGGCTACGCCGGATAGTCGAACCTCGGATTCAGGAGGAACAGTGTGGTTTTCGTCCTGGTCGTGGAACTGTGGACCAGCTCTATACTCTCGGCAGGGTTCTTCAGGGTGCATGGGAGTTGGCCCAACCAGTCTACATGTGCTTTGTGGACTTGGAGAAGGCATTCGACCGTGTCCCTCGGGAAGTCCTGTGGGGAGTGCTCAGAGAGTATGGGGTATCGGACTGTCTTATTATAGCAGTCCGCTCCCTGTACGATCAGTGTCAGAGCTTGGTTCGCATTACTGGCAGTAAGTCGGATACATTTCCAGTGAGGGTTGGACTCCGCCAAGGTTGCTCTTTGTCACCGATTCTCTTCATAACTTTTATGGACAGAATTTCTAGGCGCAGTCAAGGCATTGAGGGGTTCCGGTTTGGTGGCCGCGGGATTAGGTCTCTGCTTTTTGCAGACGATGTGGTCCTGTTGGCTTCATCTGGCCGGGATCTTCAGCTCTCACTGGATCGGTTCGCAGCCGAGTGTGAAGCGGCCAGAATGAGAATCAGCACCTCCAAATCCGAGTCCGTGGTTCTCTCCCGGAAAAGGGTGGAGTGCCATCTCCGGGTTGGGGAGAAGACCCTGCCCCAAGTGGAGGAGTTCAAGTACCTAGGAGTCTTGTTCACGAGTGGGGGAAGAGTTGATCGTGAGATTGACAGGCGGATCGGTGCAGCGTCTTCAGTAATGCGGACGTTGTACCGATCCGTTGTGGTGAAGAAGGAGCTGAGCCGGAAGGCAAAGCTCTCAATTTACCGGTCGATCTACGTTCCCATCCTCACCTATGGTCATGAGCTTTGGGTCATGACCGACAGGATAAGATCACGGGTACAAGCGGCCGAAATGAGTTTCCTCTGCCGTGTGGCGGGGCTATCCCTTAGAGATAGGGTGAGAAGCTCTGTCCTCCGGGAGGAACTCAAAGTAAAGCCGCTGCTCCTCCACATCGAGAGGAGCCAGATGAGGTGGTTCGGGCATCTGGTCAGGATGCCACCCGAACGCCTCCCGAGGGAGGTGTTTAAGGCACGTCCAACCGGTAGGAGGCCACGGGGAAGACCCAGGACACGTTGGGAAGACTATGTCTCCCGGCTGGCCTGGGAACGCCTCGGGATCCCCCGGGAACAGCTAGACGAAGTGGCTGGGGAGAGGGAAGTCTGGGCTTCCCTGCTTAGGCTGCTGCCCCCGCGACCCGACCTCGGATAAGTGGAAGAAGATGGATGGATGGATGGATGGATACTAGCAAGCTGGTCTCGCTTTGCTCGACATTTTTAATTCTAAGAGAGACAAAACTCAAATAGAATTTGAAAATCCCCAAAAATATTTTGAAGACTTGGTCTTCACTTGTTTAAATAAATTAATTCATCTTTTTACTTTGCTTCTTATAACTTTCAGAAAGACAATTTTAGGGAAAAAAATACAACCTTAAAAATGATTTTAAGATTTTTAAACACATATACCTTTTTACCTTTTAAATTCCTACCTCTTCTTTCCTGACAATTTAAATCAATGTTCAAGTAAATTTATATTTTTTATTGTAAAGAATAATACATACATTTTAATTTAATTCTTCATTTTAGATTCGGTTTTTTCGACAAAGAATATTTGTGAAATATTTTTCAAATTTGTTATGATTAAAATTCTAAAAAAATATTCTGTCAAATGTAGAAAATCTACAGATTTCAAATGTAAATCTTATTTCAAAGTCTTTTGAATTTCTTTTAAAATGTTTGTTCTGCAAAGTCTAGAAGAAATAATGATTTGTCTTTGTTAGAAATATAGCTTGGTCCAATTTGTTATATATTCTAACAAAGTGCAGATTGGATTTTAACCTTTTTAAAACATGTCATCAAAAGTATATATTTATTTTGAGAAATCATTAAATTAATTAGTTTCCACAAAGATAAATATCATTAATTATTAATAATAAAGTAGAGCTAAAGGTAAACTGAGCAAATTGGCTATTTCTGGCATTTAATTTTAGTGTGTATCAAACTGGTAGACCTTCGCATTAATCAGTACCCAAGAAGTGACTCTTGGTTTCAAAAAGATTGGTGACCCCTGGTTTAAAGTAACACATATAAAGACACACACAATAGGGCGCGAGGTATTTGCGAGCAGCAGTCATCATTAAGATAAGGCAGCGGAGGAGCAGTCACCATGGAAACCAGAGTTAGGCGGGACAAAGAGAACCCTTTGGAGAAAAATATCAGTCCTTGGGAAGTAGGAGGGGACGGACTGTTCGGTTTGCCTTGGAAGATGTTTCGTCTCTCATCCAAGTAGGATTCATCAGTACATGCTCATAGATTGGTCAGATTGTGTCTTGGACTGACCTAGTCTGACATGAGACTAATGGCAGAAAAACCAAACAGTCCAGTTGCGATCGATTGAAAGCCCTGAGATTACAATGACCTGGATGAATGAGAAACTCCATAGACAGACAGGACAGACATTTTGCGAGGAGCCAGAGGAAGCAGAATGTCTTCTTTCCCCTACTTGTGGCCAGGGAGGAGTTGTATCTCCTTGCTTCAAACAATCACACTGTAAAATAAACGGAAGATGGTGAATCTGAAAATTGACAACGCCTTGGTGAGCTTTATTAGAGATTAAACACATACGCGTAGGAGATAAAATACTCCTGCCTTTCCCTCCCAAAGATGTTATCACTTTAATTTTTTCATTTAAAACTCAATTTTAAAGGTGTGGCGACCACAGATACCTATGGTTTTATTTTATTAGGCAGAAGTAGTGACTTCTTTGTTCAGCTACGGAATTCGGTCAACTTCTTTTGTTTTCACTTTATCGAACTGCGCAAGCAAGTGATGTCGAGGTCATATCGTGGCCACATTGGGGCCTGTGCACATTTACACTGGAGTCTGATAAAGATCACATTTTACTTGCAGCGTAAACACTCAGCTGGAAAAAAATCAGATTAAGAAGAAATCACATTTGGGCCACTTTGGCCAGAAGTGTAAACATAGTCATTGTTTATCGAAAAATTATTCTTCCTTGTACTTTGTAAACCCTTTTAGTTTGAACAGCCTCTTAAACTGGATCATATCAATACTTTGTTTGCCTTCTTTGCTTGATCCATTCTATAATATAGGGCCACATCCTGATATATTGAAGGTTTTAAGTGTTGTACGCGCATACAGGTGGTTTAAATTAGATTTTTCTTTAAGGTTACATTTCTCTTTTGATGAGAAAAAATGTTTAACATTCATAATTTTAGCTGTTTGCAAATGCACCAAATCATCGAATTTCAATATTTTGGATTAAAATAATAATAGTTTTTTTTGTGTTCTCAATATCCAACATTATGTATTACTCTAACTGATCATTTTTGTAACACGCTTAGTGAATGAAGCGTACTTTTGTCATTCTTATCTCTGTACATTGTGGCATTCATCTTAGGCTATGTCTACACTAAGCCGGATAACCCCTTAAACCAGGGTCATCAAACTCATTTTAGATCTGGGGCCACATGGAGAAAAGTCTACTCCCAAGCGGGCCGGACTGGTAAAATCACGGCACGATAACTTAATAACAAAGACCACTTCAGATTCTTTTCTTTGTTTGAAAATAGAACAAGCACATTCTGAAATTGTACCAATCATACTGTTGTTGTTTTTTACACCTTCAAGGTGTGGTTAACAGTATTCTATCTTTATTTGTCGTTATTTATATTTTCTGAATAAATTATGTAACAATGTTCACCAGTCAACTCCATTCATCAATCCATTTTCCTACCGCTTGTCCCGTTCGGGATCGCGAGGTTGCTGGAGCCTATCTCAGCTGCATTCTGGCAGAAGGCGGCGAACACCCTGGACAAGTCGCCACCTCATCGCAGGGCCAACACATATAGACAGACAACATTCACACTCACATTTACACACTAGGGCCAATTTTAGTCTTGCCAATCAACCTATCCCCGGGTGCATGTTTTTGGAGGTTGGAGAATCCTATTCATAAAGACTTGAGGCTAAAGATGCATCAACAAAGTATTGAGCAAAGGCTGTGTGATTTTGTCATAGTGGGGTATTTTGTCTGTAGAATTTTGAGGACGAAAATGAATATGTTTAATTTTGGAGAAAGGTTGTAACATAACTACATGTGGAAAAAGTGAAGCTTTGTGAATACTTTTCGGATGCACTGTAGTACATTGTCTGCTTTTCAGAGGATGGAAGAATCTCTTTTAAGTGATGGATGAATTGATACAAGGAAGAACAAGGAACAGGAGAAAGGAAAGTTATGTTGTTTTCGGATTAGATAGTATTCCACCAATAATATTACGCCTATACTGGCTCGCCTGCACTGGCTTCCTGTGCACTTAAGATGTGACTTTAAGGTTTTACTACTTACATATAAAATACTATACGGTTTAGCTCCAACCTATCTTGACGATTGTATTGTACCATATGTCCCGGCAAGAAATCTGCGTTCAAAGCACCTCCGGCTTATTAGTGATTCCCAGAGCCCCAAAAAAGTCTGCGGGCTATAGAGCGTTTTCCGTTCGGGCTCCAGTACTCTGGAATGCCCCCCCGGTAACAGTTCGAGATGCTACCTCAGTGGAAGCATTTAAGTCTCACCTTAAAACTCATTTGCATACTCTAGCCTGTAAATAGACTCCCTTTTCAGACCAGTTGATCTGCCGTTTCTTTTCTTTTTCTCCTCTGTCCAGCTGGAGGGGGTCCGGTCCAGTGGCCATGGACGAGGTGCTGGCTGTCCTGAGTCGGGACCCAGGATGGACCGCTCGTCCGAGTGGACCATGTTCCGCACCTCTATTGTCAAGGCGGCTGATTGGAGCTGTGGCCGCAAGGTAGTTGGTGCCTGTTGGAGAGGTAATCCTAAAACCCGTTGGCGGACACCAGTGGTGAGGGATGCCGTCAAGCTGAAGAAGGAGTCCTATCGGGTTCTTTTGGCTCATAGGACTCCGGAGGCAGTAGACAGGTACCGACAGGCCAAGCAGTGTGCAGCTTCAGCGGTCGCGGAGGCAAACACTTGGACATGGGAGGAGTTCGGGGAAGCCATGGAAAACAACTTCCGGACGGCGTCGAAGCGATTCTGGACCACCATCCGCCGCCTCAAGAAGGGGAAGCAGTGCACTATCAACACTGTGTATGGTGCGGATGGTGTTCTGTTGACCTCAACTGCGGATGTTGTGGATAGGTGGAAGGAATACTTCGAAGACCACCTCAATCCCACCAACCGACGTCCCACTGGGTGTGAGTCCCACTGGGTGTGAGTTTTCTTTGCCCTTATGTGGGCTCTACCGAGGATGTCGTTGTGGTTTGTTCAGCCCTTTGAGACACTAGTGATTTAGGGCTATATAAATAATCCTTGATTGATTGATTAATAATAGCAAAAGGTAGTTTTCTGATTGCTGCTTACAGTACGGAATAGGGCTTACCAAAGCGTCTAGACAGATTTTTTAGAAGCAGAATAGGACATGAATTATGCATGCTCTCATTCAGTGGAGCCATATTAATATTATTACATATGGGGCAATATAAAGAAGGGTGGTGCAGTGTCCTCCATGACACCCAGACGATGGGGGAGCCGTAATGCCGCGACGCAAACACGAATGCAAGCACAGGCGAACGTGCCTACACATTCGCAGGACCCAACACACATACACACACACACGCATATATACAGCCAGCAAGACAGCTAAGCTTCCTTTTTTCATTTCAGCAAAGAAGATTGCATTTTCGAAGGCCTTCTGTGTGTGCGTGCGTGCGTGTGTGTGTGTGTGTTGGTGTGTGATAACCGACTGTTTGAGAGGGACAGATGGGGGATATTAAACATTTTAAATGCACACACGTACAATGAGGGACACACCAACAGACACATGCGTGCATGCACACAGTGGCCCCTGCCTGTATGTGCACACTGGACCAGTCTGTTCTGTCAGATAGGCCAACCTACAGTAACACTATATATACTGCCAATTAGCTGAGAGACATGCACTACAGTTTGAATTTTAATTCAATTCAAATTCTTGCAGTGTAGATTGGGGGTGTGGGGGGGGGGGGGGGGGGTCCAATATAAAACAGATTCAGCATGACGTAAGCTTTTCATCCAAATAGTGAAAGCCATCAGTCTCACTGGAGGGGTGCTCATTCATGCAGTACTTCCTCTGCTCTGCTGGGGGCAACGGTGGGGCATACGCATCACAATGAAGGTGCAGTCGAATACTCAAATACAGAAGACGAATAAATTTGGACCGCCACGAATAGATCTGGTGCTGCTTGTGGCAGTATGCAGTGCGGTGAATTTTTTTTGCAGTGAATTATATTTATATAGCGCTTTTCTCTAGTGAAGCCCAATATCTAAGTTACATTTAAAGGCCTACTGAAACCCACTACTACCGACCACGCAGTCTGATAGTTTATATATCAATGAGGAAATATTAACATTGCAACACATGCCAATACGGCCGGTTTAGTTTACTAAATTACAATTTTAAATTTCCCGCGGAGTTTTTAGTTAAAAACGTCGCAGAATGATGACGCGTGTTTGTGACGTCTCGGGTTGTAGCGGACATATTAGCCAAACACCGCTTACGGCTAAAAGTCGTCTCTTTTCATTGCATAATTACACAGTAATTTGGACATCTGTGTTACTGAATCTTTTACAATTTGTTCAATTAATAATGGAGACCATAAATAAGAATGCTGTTGGTGGAAAGCGGTGGATTGCAGCTGCCTTTAGCAACCGGAACACAGCCGGTGTTTCTTTGTTTGTTGTGAAGCTTTAACACAGAGTGGTCAAGCGAACATGTTTTCTCTACGTCAACCAGCAAGTTTTTGGATAGGAAAATTGTGATATTAAGTCGGCTTTTACCGGAGACTTCAGTGGATTATGGGACCTCCTTCGATAGCTGTCAAAAAGGCAGCTGTGATCTAGGCTCCTTGGCTTCTCTCAGAGACACTGGCGTTCACCGCGGCCATCCAACTTTGAGGTATGAGTTTATAATCTCACTAAAATACTATTAACACAATAAGCAGATAAAGGATTTTCCAGAATTATCCTAGTAAATGTGTCTAATTACATCTGAAACGCTCTCACTGCCGCCGCCCGCAGCCGTCCATTTTTTTTTTTTTTTTTTTAGTTCACTCTAACTTTCCTCATCCACGAATCATTCACCCTCGCTCAAATTAATGGGGAAATCATCGCTTTCTTGGTCCGAATAGCTCTTGCTGCTGGAGGCTATGATTAGAAACAATGTGAGGATGTGAGGAGCCCTACAACCCGTGACGTCACGCGCACATTGTCTGCTACTTCCGGTAAAGGCAAGGCTTTTTTATTAGCGACCAAAAATGGCAAATTTTATCGTCGATGTTCTTTACTAAATCCTTTCAGCAAAAATATGGCAATATCGCGAAATGATCAAGTATGACACATAGAATGGACCTGCTATCCCAGTTTAAATAAGAAAATCTAATTTCAGTAGGCCTTTAAACCAGTGTGGGTGGCACTGGGAGCAGGTGAGTAAAGCATATTGCCCAAGGACACAACGGCAGTGACTAGGATGGCAGAAGCGGGGATCAAACCTGGAACCCTCAAGTTGCTGGCACGGCCACTCTACCAACCAAAATATATACATCGTAACTCAGCTCCAAATCCCCCCATTTTAGCAAATGTGTAACATTTAATTGTTGTAGTGGTTTAAAAAATTAAAGTTACATTTCTGCCTTTTTTATATTTTTCATTTTATGTTTGAAAGAGTTCCTCATTTGAGTAAGAGGAGTGACTTTTTAGCATGAAATTTGCAAATACAAACCCCGTTTCCATATGAGTTGGGAAATTGTGTTAGATGTAAATATAAACAGAATACAATGATTTGCAAATCCTTTTCAACCCATATTCAGTTGAATATGCTACAAAGACAACATTTTTGATGTTCAAACTGATAAATTTTTTTTTTTTTTTTGCAAATAATCATTAACTGTAGAATTTGATGCCAGCAACACGTGACAAAGAATTTGGGAAAGGTGGCAATAAATAGTGATAAAGTTGAGGAATGCTCATCAAACACTTATATGGAACATCCCACAGGTGTGCAGGCTAATTGGGAACAGTTAGGTGCCATGATTGGGTATAAAAGCAGCTTCCATGAAATGCTTAGTAATTCACAAACAAGGATGGGGTGAGGGTCACCACTTTGTAAGCAAATTGTCAAACAGTTTTAGAACAACATTTCTCAACGAGCTATTGCAAGGAATTTAGGGATTTTATCATCTATGGTCCGTAAAATCATCAAAAGGTTCAGAGAATCTGGAGAAATCACTGCACCTAAGCGATGATATTACGGACTTTTGATCCCTCAGGCGGTACTGCATTAAAAACCGACATCAGTGTGTAAGGGATATCCCCACATGGGCTCAGGAACACTTCATAAAACCACTGTCAGTAACTACAGTTGGTCGCTACATCTGTAAGTGCAAGTTAAAACTCTACTATGCAAAGCCAAACCCATTTATCAACAATATCCTGAAACGCCGCCGGCTTGGCTGGGCCCGAGTTCACCTAAGATGGACTGATGCAAAGTGGAAAGGTGTTCTTTGGTCTGACGAGTCCACATTTCAAATTATATTTGGAAACAAAGGACGTGGTGTCCTCCAGAACAAAGAGGGAAATAACCATTCGGATTGTTATAGGCGCAAAGTTGAAAAGCCAGCATCTGTGATGGTATGGGGGTGTATTAGTGCCCAAGTCATGGGTAACTTACACATCTGTAAAGGCACCATAAATGCGGAAAGGTCCATACAGGTTTTGGAGCAACATATATTGTCATCCAAGCAACGTTATCAGCAAGACAAGTGTTACAACAGCGTGGCTTCGTAAAAAAAGAGTGTGGGTACTTTCCTGGCCCGCCTGCAGTCCAGACCTGTCTCCCATCGAAAATGTGTGGCGCATTATGAAGCGTAAAATACGACAGCGGACACCCCAGACTGTTGAACGACTGAAGCTCTACATAAAACAAGAATGGGAAAGAATTCCTCTTTCAAAGCTTAAACCATTAGTTTCCTCAGTTCCCAAACGTTTATTGAGTGTTGTTAAAAGAAAAGGTGATGTAACACAGTGGTGAACATGTCCTTTCCCAACTTCTTTGGCACGTGTTGCAGCCATGAAATTCTAAGTTAAATATTATTTTCAAAAAAAAAAAAAGTTTATGAGTTTGAACATCAAATATCTTGTCTTTGCAGTGCATTCAATTAAATATGGGTTGAAAATGATTTGCAAATCATTGTATTCCGTTAACGCAATTTCCCAACTCATATGGAAACAGGGTTTGTACATTAAATACAGCCACATGGCAAATAAACACTCACCTAAAACTATAATATATGGATGGATGGATAGCTTGAAAATGAATAAATAACATTTTTGTCACAGGAATTTAACCCACTTCCTCCACACAACTAAAGAGAGAATTATAACTCAAGTGTTAGTTGTTTTTTTCTAAAAAATAAACTTATACATAGGTCCAGACTTACAGTCGGAAGGGAATTCAAATGGCCTCATTCGTCGCACTTTACCAGACACATGAAACGTTGGAGGGGTTGCACTATTCTCTTTGGCCGCCAGATGGCAGTAGCGTACTGAATATATTAAAATATGTGTTGTGGCAATTCCAACTTTGACCGCAGCGTCAGTTGTCAGCGAGACTGGCACTTTCCATCATTTTCAGCAGACAGCATTGCAAAATGATTAAGCCCCCACCTTCCTTTCAAGCGAGATTCAACCAGTAGTGGAGCTATTTGAATCCCTTCCTTACTGTAGTAAGATGTGTTTGTTTTAGTACTGGTATTAGTATAGTATAGTATAGTATAGTATACTATAGTATAGTATAGTATAGTATAGTATAGTATAGTATATATAACATAGTATTAGTATAGCTATATACATGTGATAAATTTGAGATATTTGTGATTAAGGGCTATAGTAATAAACTTTGATTGATTGATATCCATCCATCCATTTTTTATCGCTTGTCCCTTTTTGGGGTCGCGGGGCGTGCTGGAGCCTATCTCAGCTGCATTCAGGCGGAAGGTGCACCCTGGACAAGTCGGCACCTCATCACAGGGCCAACATTCACTTACATGTACACACTAGGGCCAATTTAGTGTTGCAAATCAACCTATCCCCAGGTGCATGTTTTTGGGGATGGGAGGAAGCTGGAGTACCCAGAGGGAACCCAAGCAGTCACGGGGAGAACATGCAAACTCCACAAAATTAGATCCCGAGCCCGGGATAGAAATCAGGACTACTAGGGACCTTTGTATTGTGAGGCACATGCACTAACCCCTAGTGTACCGTGCTGCCCGATTGATTTATACATTAATTTATTATGCTCTCCAAACTGTGTGCGATGTTGTTGAACTAACACTTAACACAACACACATCTAAAATCTGTAACACCTTTTCTGCAATATAGAATTGCAATCTATAAACAACAGAAACTATTTTTAGCATGCTGAGGCGCTGCATGGAGGCAGTGGACCGTCACAATTGCAGCGCATTCATGCGTCTGGAATGATCCAAATGCAAAAAAATGCTTATTGGAAGGTGTTTTTTTCACATTAGAGATATATTGTAATTATATATTTCCTAAATGAAAAAATCGACAGCCTAAAAAACTAACAAAAAAAACGCCAGCAGACGCTGAAACGCATCAATAGAAATTTAAGTTGTATTCATCCGCTTAAATCATTCAGCAGCTAAACAATTATAAAATGAGATTGTTGAATAGACAATATGTCTAAAATGTTTCTTTATGTCAGTCCAAGCCTGTTGACACACACACACGTTGTCGTGTCTTTGCAGCACGAGCGCCTCTTTTCTCACAGCCTTCTGCGTAACAGTGTCAGTTTGCACATACTATTCAGATGTGCTAAATAGAGACGCATGATAGTTCCGGCAGAACAGAAATGGATGGATGTGTCCTAGTACTAGTCATTTTGAGAAGGGGCTAAACGTATGCAGTGGTTTATTTATGTGTTACTCACAGGCAGACCTGCCAACTTTTAAAACATGTTTGTTTAATTTTGTTTCTACAATTAAAAAAAAACTATCCTTAGGCCAGAAATAGCACCGTCGGCCGCACTTTGTAGCTTTGTGATCAACCACAGAGGACGTTGACTCAGCTTGGTGGCTTCTTTTGTTGCGAGCAAACAATGGTAATTAAAGAGAGACTGTTATTGCAGCTTGCAGTCACATTTATTGCAAATGTTGATCCGAAATGAGAGGAGATGGCACGTCGCCCGTGTCGCTGCAGCTCGGGGTTAAATTGTTTTGGAGGTGCACGTCACGCCGAGAGGGTTTTGAAGGGGGAGAAGTGAGCTGGTGTAACTCGACGATGGCGATCATCCAGGCTTCACAAACTGAACTCGAAATTTAGATGGGCGAAATGCGTATTTAGTGAGCATTGAAGGATACAAAAGTTAAAGGAAAACAACTCTTTTTTTTTTTTTTGCCCTTATGTGAGACAAGAACACACGTTCTTCCCTTTTCTGTGTGTTCTAAATAGTGAGATTCCCCTATTCCGCCTCTTCTAAAAAAAAACCTCCACAAACTTTATTTCTTTTTTGTAATAACATTTGTGATCACATGTAATATTTACAGTATTTTGGTCATTTTAGGCATTTCCAGCACTGCTTTGCTGGGCGCTCTGTGAAACCAACGCTACCCATACTCCATCAACACCAACAGCATAAAGCCAGCATTATGTGATTGCTACTACCAACGTCAGACTTTGTTAGCCCCTTTGACTCCCGCACACACTGGGAAACAAATAATTGTACATACAAATACACATACATACTCACTCACACACACACACACACACACACACAATTGTTCATACAAATGTACATACGGCATGGACGGCACAAGCTCAGCTGATATCCGGTAAGAAGCGCCTTTTTAACCACAATTTTCTCACCGAAACCTGCTGGTTGACATTCGGTTGGGATCCATGTTAGCTGTGATCCATAGTAAAGTTTCACCTCCGTGAATTTTAAACAAGGAATCACCGTGTTTTTGTGAGGCTAAAGGCTAAAGCTTCCCAACTCCATCTTTCTACTTTGATTCCTCCAATATTAAGGATTCAGCAACACAGATCTCCAAAATACTGTGTAATTATGCGGTTAAAGCAGACGACTCTTAGCTGTGTGTGCGCAGTGCTCATATTTCCTAACGGCCCGTGACGTCACGCGTACACGTCATCATTACGCGACGTTTTCAAGAAAAAACTCCCAGGAAATTTTAAAATTGCAATTTAGTAAACTAAAAAGGCCGTATTAGCATGTGTTGCAATGTTAATATTTCATCATTGATATATAAACTATCAGACTGCGTGGCGGGTAGTAGTGGGTTTCAGTAGGCCTTTAAGGACGAACTTGCAATAAGAAACATATGTTTAATGTAACCTAAGATTTTATGATAAAATAAAGCCAATTTTGGAATTTTTGTGGTCCTCTTTGTTAATAAAAGTATCAAAAAGTAACGAAAAGTATTGGAATAATTTTGGTACCGGTACTAGTACCAAAATATTGGTATCGGGGCAACACTAACTTGAAGAATGTAATGCCTTGTTGTGCACACAGTATACACAAACATAGAGGAACACTTATTCAGCAGACTCACGCTTGTGGTTGTTCTTGCGCTGGAAGGGTAGCGTGTGTCGTTCTGAGTCTTCCTCGCCCTCTTCGTCTGCCAGATGTGTGTGAGTGTAATGGTAGCTCAGTCCAGGGCGGTTCTTGTAGCGCTTTCCACATACTAAAACGCACAAGATAAACCCAGTTAGGAGAACATCTGCATGCATTTTGTAAGTAAGAAATGTAGGATTTACGCAACACTCACTGTCACAGACATAAGGCTTGTCTCTGTCTTCTATGGCAGGCGGCTCTTGGCGCTTCCTCATGCCTCCAACCCCATAAGCCTGACAAACACGCACATGCATGCATGGAAGAACTTGATAATGCAGGTTAAAAAAAAAAAAAAAAAAAAAACCATCACAGATTAAGTTTGAACTTTCTTTTTGGCAAACACAGGTGTTGCAACACCCTGATCATCACTCGAAGACTCGAAACATCTACGTTTGCATTCTAATCATCTGTTCTCAGGAAGGCTTCACTTCCAGCAGGAAGAGACTGATGACACCAAGCAGGGGACCAACAGCTCCAATTATCAAGCTCGCTGTCTCTATAGAAGAGTGTGTGTGTGATAATTTTGGAGTTACATTGTTAACACTTGATTATATTCCCACAGGACGCCCCATAGAGAGAAAAAAATCCTCAACTGCATATTCTAATCAAAGCTGTAAAAGAAAAAAAAAAAAAGTCCTGTGCCAACTTCAATTTATGCATCCTTGTTTGCAACTTATTTTAACTCTTATTAGTAACAAATGCGAAGACTATATAAGCCTTATTTTTTTGGTCTATACTCTAATTTAAAAAGAATGATAATCTATTTGTTTCAAAGACTCTTTAGATCTTCTGATTGAAATGAGTATTTTTACATACATTTTTAAAAATATTTGTCTTCAATATGACATGAAATAGTTTCCTTACCCGTGCTTTGGTACGGTTCTTGCGCTTTGGCACGTCCTCTTCCATTTCGTCCACTTCCAGCTCATGAGGAAAATCTCCAACGAGCAATTTCTAGAGGCGCAAAAAATAAATACCTTCGCTCAACATCCAGTTTTGCTATACAGTAGATCCCAATTCAGCATATTTGCAGATGTTTTAATTTTTCATAAAATAAAATGAAATAAAATATATATTTGTTATTTCATTTTACTTTTTTTGTTGAAAACTTGCCTAAAAATGCCTTTTATTAAAACAAATTAACCAGCAATGTGTGAAAATATATTAACTATTTGTTGCTCAAATGGCACATTTTTGTCCTCCCAGATATCCTCAGACCTATTTCTGGTTCTAGTCCACGGCGCTAAGCCTTCTGGATATTCTGGTACAAGAACATTTAGTAACACAACGGTATCCACACTTCCTAGTTTTGATGTATTTATATATTTAGATATTATTAGAAAATATATTAGATTATTTAATATAATGTATCACTATATTATATTAGATAAAATTTATATTTTTTATACATTTATTACAATTACATTTTGCTGTACTTGTGCAATGATGAAAATGTTTCTTCCTTATTTTAAAATGTATTTATCCAGGGTAAGGCAATTAAAAACAGATTCTCATTTTCAACGCTGACCTGGCAGAGAGGCAACATTTACATGTTAGAGATGTTGAAGTACAAAACCCAAAACCAGTGAACTTGGCACGTTGTGTAATTCATAAATAAAAATAGAATACAATGATTTGCAAATCATTATCAACCAATATTCAATTGAAAAGACTGCAAAGACAAGATACTTAACGTTTGAACTGGAAAACTTTGTTGTTGTTTTTGCAAATAATAGCTTATTTAGAATTTCATGCCTGCAACATATTTCAAAAAAGCAGGCACAAGTGTGAAAAAAGATTGAGAAAGTTGAGGAATGCTCCTCAAACACTTATTTGGAACATTCCACAGGTGAACAGGCTAATTGGGATCAAGTGAGTATCATGATTGGGTATAAAATCAGCTTCCATGAAATGCTCAGTCATTCAAAAACAAGGATGGGGTGAGGGTCACCACTTTGTGAGCAAATGTGTGAGCAAATTGTCGAACAGCTTAAGAACAACCTTTCTCAATGAGTAATTGCAAAGAATTTAGGAATTTCACAATCTACGGTCCGTTATATCATCAAAAGGTTCAGAGAATCTGGAGAAATCACTGCACGTAAGCAGCAAGGCCAAAAAACAACATTGAATGCCCGTGACCTTCGATACCTCAGGCGGTACTGCATCAAAAACCGACCAGTGTGTCAGTGTGTAAAGCAGGTGTCACCAACCTTTTTGAAACCAAGAGCTACTTCTTGGGTACTGATTATTGCGAAGGACTACAGTACCAGTTTGATACACACTTAAATAAATTGGCAGAAATAGTCAATTTGCTCGATTTACCTTAAAAAAATAATTCTATAAATATATATAAAAATGGGTATTTCTGTCTGTCATTCCGTCGTACATTTTTTTTCCTTTTACGGAAGGTTTTTTGTAGGGAATAAAAGATGAAAAAAACACTTCATTGAACAATTTGAAAGAGGAGAAAACACGAAAAAAATGATAATAACATTTTGAAACATAGTTTATCTTAAATTTCGACTGTTTAAAATTCAAAATTCAACCGAAAAAAATGAAGATAAAAACTAGCTAATTCGAATCTTTTTGAAAAAATAGAAAAAATAATTTATGGAACATCATTAGTAATTTTTCCTGAATAAGATTAATTTTAGAATTTTGATGACATGTTTTGAATAGGTTAAAATCCAATCTGCACTTTGTTAGAATATATAACAAATTGGACCAAGCTATATTTCTAACAAAGACAAATCATTATTTCTTCTAGACTTTGCAGAACAAAAATTTTAAAAGAAATTCAAAAGACTTTGAAATAAGATTTAAATTTGATCCAATAGATTTTCTATATTTGCCAGAATAATTTTTTTGAATTTTAATCATAATAAGTTTGAAGAAATATTTCACAAATATTCTTCGTCGAAAAAATAGAAGCTAAAAAGAAGAATTAAATTAAAATGTATTTATTATTCTTTACAATAAACAAAATACATTTACTTGAACATTGATTTAAATTGTCAGGAAAGAAGAGGAAGGAATTTCAAAGGTAAAAAAGTATATGTGTTTAAAAATCCTAACATTTTTTAAGGTTGTATTTTTTCTCTAAAATTGTTTTTCTGAAAGTTAGAAGAAGCAAAGTAAAAAAATTAAATGAATTTATTTAAACAAGTGAAGACCAAGTCTTTAAAATATTTTCTTGGATTTTCAAATTCTGATTTGAGTTTTGTCTTTCTTAGAATTAAAAATGTCGAGCAAAGCGAGACCAGCTTGCTAGTAAATAAATACAATTTAAAAAATAAAAGCAGCTCACTGGTAAGTGCTGCTATTTGAGCTATTTTTAGAACGGGCCAGCGGGCTACTTATCTGGTCCTTACGGGCTACCTGGTGCCCGCTGGCACCGCGTTGGTGACCCATGGTGTAAAGGATATGATCACATGGGCTCAGGAACACTTCAGAAAACCGCTGTCAGTAACTACAGTTTATTGCTACATCTGTAAGTGCAAGTTAAATCTCTACTATGCAAAGCGAAAGCCATGTATCAACAACACCCGGAAACCCCGCTGGCTTCGCTGCGCCTGAGCTCATCTTAGATGGACTGATGTAAAGTGGAAAAGGGTTCTGTAGTCTGATGAGTCAACATTTCAAATTGTTTTTGGAAACTGTGGCCGTAGTGTCCTCCAGACCAAAGAGAAAAAAAACATTAAATATCTTGTCTTTGCAGTGTATTCAATTAAATATACGCTGAAAAACATTTGCAAATCATGTTTTTATTTACGTTTAACACAACATGCCAATTTCACTGGTTTTGGGTTTTGTATGATGACAATCTCGCATTGTCTCTTATTGACCCAAAAAAATTACTGCTATTGATCGCTCTCAACAGTTCACTCTTAATGTGCAGGGGTGAATCGTTTTGAACATAAATGAATGTTTGAGATGGACAAACACTTTTCCAGTGTAAAACAAGCACGGAGAATGTCTGCAACTTGTGGACAACAGAGCAGACAGCGGACCATAGGTAAGTCTTTGGTGATTTTCCTTTTTGAAATTGTAATTAATTATTAGTTATGAAACATTAAAACAGTACAGGAATTTGGCAATGAGCTCAGAGTGTGGGCTTTTGCTGCCGTCAAGTGTTTACTGTTAAGTCTGCATGGTATAAAACATGTAAAAAATCGACAAAATGTTGTTGGAAATCCTGTGCTTTTTGATGTAAAGGTAACAAGGAACACAAATTCATTCAATCAGAAGTTGATTCATTTTTATTGAAACAAAGACCCTCAGAATTTTTTAAAAAAGCTGTCACAAATTCAGGCATTTTAGGCCGCGACAATCCGAAAAAAAAATCCTGCACAATACTGTGTAAGTGTAAGAAAAATTTGAAATTTCTCTCCGGTCTCAATATAATGTATCGTTCTTAAAAGTTGTGTTCAATTTGTTGAATATTACGCAAGGATTGAGTTGTGTAACAACAATGCATAACCAAATAAAATACATTACAGGGCAAAAGTATGTGTGGTTTTTGCTAAGCTATAATGACCATATATAACAGCAATACGAGAAAAGATGGCTACTTCCTGTGTTATCCAGATTTTAACCGCTACTAGGCTAAGCATCACATTTTGTTTGATTGCAATAATACATATTTTTTCATAATTCCACAGTATGTGTCTGTGCTATTAATGACAATAATAAATATTATTACAGACAGAGAGTACAAGTAGATAGAGACACAAAATTGACACGCCTCACCTGACACTCGCTCATTGGCTCCTCCTCTTTTGTTTCTACCTTCTTGTCCAGAGTTTCCCCAGCGAGCAGTGACTCCAAAACAGGACCATCTGGAATACCCCCCTCCTTTTTTAGAGAAGCCTCATAATCTGGTGAGAAAACACACAATTAGGTGACCACAAGAAACTAGATGGGTCCTCCAAAAAAAAATCAAACACCGATCTGAAAGTGCTGCACTTCCAAATCAGACCATTCCGTTTCCTCCTTACCGATCTTAAACTCTATTGGTACGAGCCGTGGGTCCTCCAGGATGTTTAGCCGCCGCTTCTTGCGCCAGCAGCGTGCGGGATACGTGTACAACTGACCTGGAGCGTGACCTGAAGCTCAAAACATTAAAAAGAAGAAACACAACTCAGTCTGGAAGCCACCATGTTGTCGGCTATGGTAGTGGTTCTCATTAAAATACAGTTGCGTGGTAGCCCTAATTATTAATTAAAAACAAGGCAGAGGGTTTATTTAGCAAGTATATTTAAAAATGGTTGGCCACTGCATACTTGCCAACCCTCGCGGATTTTCCGTGAGACTCCCGAAATTCAGCGCCTCTCCCGAAAACATCCCGGAAGAAATTTTCTCCCGAAATTCAGCCGGAGCTGGAGGCCACGATCCCTCCAGCTCCATGCGGACATAAGTGGGGACAGCCTGTTTTCACGTCCGCGTTCCCACTTTATAAACAGCTTGCCTGCCCAATCACGTTACAACATCTACAGATTTTAATAAAAAACTGCACACACAAGGAGACGAAGCAGAAGAACGAGGAAGTTACAGCAATGGCGACCCGTCTGTAATAGAGTCTGTTGCCATCTCCTGGTGAATGTTGGCTATAGCGTTATGGGGGTTGCTTTTTTGATTGGCCAAAGATTTACGTGGTGTTGCGCACCTGACGGCAAGTGAGGGAGTCTGCTCTGATTCCTGAAGCCCACTGTAAAGAGACGTAACTTCATCACGTCGCCTGGTTATTGACTCCAACCCAATATATTACACCGTCGACGAGCAAAATGAAGAAATACGCTTGCAAGTTCCAGAACGATTGGAAACAAGAATTTCAGTTTATCCAGGAGAGTTCGAAGGGGAAGGGGTATGTTGCCTGTAAATTTTGTAGAACAGACTTCTCCATTGAACACGGCCGAACGGATATACTCGGCCATGGACGGTCAGCAAAGCACAAAGTGTCCGCAGCGCAGCATCGTTCACAACCCAGTATTATGGGCCACCTCGCAAAATGGAGACCCGATGGTGTAACTTCTGCTGAGACAAAGATGGCTATGGTGATAGCTGGAAGCAACATCCCGTTCTCGCTCGCTAGTACGCTAATGGCAGAACAAAGGTTACTCAAATAGTGAAAGGTAAGTGTTGTTGTTGTTTTTTTTAGTAACTAGCACGCACAGTACTGTTAGTAGAACAACTGTGTTTTTATTCCTGTGTGTTTGATAGGTGCCGTCTGAAATTCAACTATTTCTTTTATTTATATATATAATAACATAAAAATATATGTAGCTAGAATTCACTGAAAGTCAAGTATTTCATATATATATATATATATATATATATAGATATATATATATATATATATATATCTATATATATATATATATATATATATATCTGAAATATATATGAAATACTCGAGTTGGTGAATTGGCTGTAAGTATACTCCTCCCCTCTTAACCACGCACCCCTAACGAAATCGGAGGTCTCAAGGTTGGCAAGTATGGGCCACTGTAACATTACACGCCGTTTGTACAGTAACTCTGTGCATGAATATTTAATTAATTTTTTTGGCGTACCACCAGATCAGGGGTCGGCAACCCAAAATGTTCAAATGTTAGCGGTCAGCTATCGTATTCTCCTACGGTGTGTAGTGAAGCATGCTTAGCTATTCCTCGTCCTGCAGGGATGATACTTGTAGGAAACATACTTTTATTTGTTGCCATGAAGGCGAGGATTAGTGATTTAGAAGTAGCTAAAACACTACCTACTGCGGATGGACGATCGCCGCGAGCTAGCTAGCCATGCCTTAAAGCACCTCTTCCTGAGGGCATTTCAGTGTTATAACTTCACCTTTATCGTTAGTTTTTAAGCCAAAATGCACCTGCATGTAAGTACTCCGTGATTGTGCACTGCCGAACATGCTCTTCTGCTCGTAAAACCGCAATTTCATGAAGTGACAACATGCCGTCATGCCTGGGAACAGGTACATTTCAAATAGAGTGTAGTATCGTATTTGATTCATTAGTACCGCAAAAACTATACCAGTACCGGTATACCGTACAACCCTAACATACTGTGTACAAATAAAACAATGATGGAGGCTTTTGGATGTTTTTTTAGAGTAGACTCTCACTAGTTCAATTGTTAGCTGACTTTGGCTAGTGTTATTTTTACGAGCTATAATGCATTGTATTGTACCATATGTCCCGGCAAGAAATCTACGTTCAAAGAACTCCGGCTTATTAATGATTCCCAGAGCCCAAAAGAAGTCTGCAGGCTATATATAGAGCATATTGTATTCGGGCTCCAGTACTCTGGAATGCCCTCCCGGTATCAATTTGAGATTTGCTACCTCAGTAGAAGCATTTAAGTCCCATCTTAAAACTAATTTCTATATGCCAGCCTTTAAATAGACCCCACTTTTAGACCAGTTGATCTGCCGTCTCTTTTTTGCTCTGCCCCCCTCTCCTGTGTGGAGGGGTTATTAAGTGGCCACAGATGGACCGCTAGCTGTTCAAAGTCGGGACCCAAGGCGGACCACTCATCTGTGCATCAAATGGGGACGTCTCTGATGATACCCTGCTGGCCCCACTATGGACTGGACTCTCACACTATTAACTAGATCCACTCGACATCCATTGCTCCTGTAAGTCAGGGGGTTGGGGTCCCCACATCTGCAATCCCCTCCAAGGTTTCTCATTGTATCCCATTGGATTGAGTTTTCTCTTGCCCTAATGTGGGATCTGAGCCAAGGATGTGGTTGTGGCTTGTGCAGTCCTTTGAGACACTTGTGATTAAGGGCTATATAAATACACTTTGATTGATTGATAGATTGATTACATATGTGGTCTTGTCTCACATGCTTTGTGCTGCCACTATTTGTGCTAGGTGCATTATATAATTTACGGGAATCTTTTTATACACATTACTCTCGTCTGTAAGGATAGATAAGTGAAGTAATATGGGAGAGATGCGTTTAGGGTTTAGAAATGCCTGGGAACATGTAGCTTCTTGGCCACTGAAAAGCTATTTGATCTCGACTAAGAAATGTAGTTGAACTACAAACCCCGTTTCCATATGAGTTGGGAAACTGTGTTAGATGTAAATATAAACAGAATACAATGATTTGCAAATCCTTTTCAACCCGTATTAAATTGAATGCACTACAAAGACAAGATATTTGATGTTCAAACTCATAAACTTTTTTTTTTTTGCAAATAATAATTAACTTGGAATTTCATGGCTGCAACATGTGCCAAAGTAGTTGGGAAAGGGCATGTTCACCACTGTGTTACATCTTGTTTTCTTTTAACAACACTCAATAAACGTTTGGGAACTGTGGAAACTTTATGTTGAAGCTTTGAAAGGGGAATTCTTTCCCATCTTTGTTTTATGTAGAGCTTTAGTCGTTCAACAGTCAGGGGTCTCAGCTGTCGTATTTTACGTTTCATAATGCGCCACACATTTTTGATGGGAGACAGGTCCGGACTGCAGGCAGACCAGGAAAGTGTCCACACTTTTTTTTACAAAGCCACGCTGTTGTAACACTTGTCTTGCTGAAATAAGCAGGGGCGTCCATGATAACATTGCTTGAATGACAACATGTTGCTCCAAAACCTGTATGGACCTTTCAGCATTAATGGTGCCTTCACAGATGTGTAAGTTACCCATGCCTTGGGCACTAATACACCCCCATACCATCACAGATGCTGGCTTTTCAACTTTGCGCCTATAACAATCCGAATGGTTATTTCCCTCTTTGTTCTGGAGGACACCACGTCCTCTGTTTCCTAATATAATTTGAAATGTGGACTCGGCAGACCAAAGAACACCTTTCCACTTTGCATAAGTCCATCTTAGGTGAACTCGGGCCCAGCCAAGCCGGCGGCGTTTCAGGATATTGTTGATAAATGGGTTTGGCTTAGCATAGTAGAGTTTTAACTTGCACTTACAGATGTAGCGACCAACTGTAGTTACTGACAGTGGTTTTATGAAGTGTTCCTGAGCCCATGTGGGGATATCCTTTACACATTGATGTCGGTTTTTGATGCAGTACCGTCTGAGGGATCAAAAGTCCGTAATATCATCGCTTACGTGCAGTGATTTCTCCAGATTCTCTGAACTTTTTGATGAGTTTACGGATCATAGATGGTAAAATCTCTAAATTCTTTGCAATAGCTCGTTGAGAAGTGTTGTTCTGAAACTGTTCGACAATTTGCTTACAAAGTGGTGACCCTCACCCCATCCTTGTTTGTGAGTTACTTAGCATTTCATGGAAGCTGCTTTTATACCCGATCATGGCACCCACCTGTTCCCAATTAGCCTGCACACCTGTGGGATGTTCCAAATAAGTGTTTGATGAGCATTCCTCAACATTAGCAGTATTTATTGCCACCTTTCCCAACTTCTTTGTCACGTGTTGCTGGCATCAAATTCTAAAGTTAATGATTATTTGCACACAAAAAAAAAGGTTTATCAGTTTTAACATCAAATATGTTGTCTTTGTAACTTATTCAACTGAATATGGGTTGAAAATTATTTGCAAATCATTGTATTCCGTTTATATTTACATCCAACACAATTTCCCAACTCATATGGAAACGGGGTTTGTAGTAACTACTGCCCAATTCTGCTTATTGTGCTACTGACCAAATGCAAAAAGTAAAGACAGCTTGTACGAGTATCTCTTAGGAGTATTGGTACCAGCGGCATATCATGGCCACAGGGATGTGTGGCTCTCCGCCAAAACACACTGGTGTTAGAAAGCGTAAAGGAAGAAAAGAAGCTGTGGAACAAGGTAGAAGGATGACAGAAAGAACCTTTGTGAATGATACAGGATCCACACTCAGACACCCACCTGGTCCACGGTGGTTCTTCTCCATCCAGATGTAACAGTTGCTTTGGGCCACACCTGTCTGGGAGTCCAGGAAGGGGAGCCGCATGGAGCGCTCAGCACATAGTCGGGCATTGTAGCTGCGACAGTGCTCAATGGCCTCCTTGTAGAACTCTTCACCAAGGCTGGACCAAAGGAAGAAAAGGGATTGCTCCATTTTAAAATGTGCCTGGAGGTAAACGCACCTGTACACACATTTTGAACACAATGGTACCTCGTTTTTTTGTGTACCCCACTGTACATGATTTCATAAGGAAAAAATGTGATTCTCTTTCCGTACAATTTGGTTTTCATCTGACCTTTTGGGATACAAAAAAAAACGAGGTACAGCAGTACCTATGACTCAGGCTGGATTTACATAACACGTTCAAAGTTACTCAATTCACAATTTCTGTGGGCTGTGTTTGGTATTTGTGCAACACAATGCATGGAATCACATAATCAATTCTAGGACCGAAATCAAACCTAAACCAAATGTGCGTAAGATTCAGAAATGAAACCAATAGCTGCTAACCATTGTTTCATAAATTGTCATTGCTGAATTGGATGTAAGTGAACTTCACCCATTAAATCGATCACAGCTGGACTGTTTAGGTCGTCTTCGAAGACGTCACAACTTTCAGCCGAGCAGGCCTGATGAGTTAATGCTCAAAGACTAGATAGGACCGCTTTAGTTTAGAGTACTCTAGTCAGACTATAGCTGTCAACTAGACAGACGTCCGGGTTGTCTTAAAGGCCTACTGAAACCCACTACTACCGACCACGCAGTCTGATGGTTTATATATCAATGATGAAATATGAACATTGCAACACGTGCCAATACGGCCGGTTTAGTTTAATAAATTGCAATTTTAAATTTCCTGCGACGTATCCTGTTGAAAACGTCGCGGAATGATGACGCATATGTTGACACGTGCTTGTGACGTTATTGGTTGGAGCGGACATGTTCTCCCAGCACCACTCACGGCTAAAAGTAGTCTGTTTTTATTGCATGATTACACAATATTTTGGACATCTGTGTTGTTGAATCTTTTGCAATTTGTTCAATTAATAATGGCGACTATAAAGAAGAATGCTGTTGGTGGAAAGCGGTGGATTGCAGCTGACTTTAGCAACCGAAACACAGCCGGTGTTTCTTTGTTTGTTGTGAAGCTTTAACACAGAGCGGTCAAGCGAACATGTTTCTCTACCACATGTCAACAAGCACATTTTTGGATGGGAAAATTGTGATATTAAGTCGGCTCTTACCGGAGACTTGAGCGGATTATGCGACCTCCTCCTGCAGATGTCAAAAAGGCAGCTGTGATCTTGGCTCCTCCATTGGCTTCTCTCAGAGACACTGGCGGTCACCGCAGCCCTCCGACTTTCAGGTATGACTTTATAATCTCACTAAATCACTAGTAACACAATAAGAAGATAAGGGATTTTCCAGAGTTATCCTAGTAAATGTGTCTAATAACATCTAAATCGCTCCCACTGCCGTCGCCTGGAGCTGTCGCCTTTTCTGGCAAATCTAGAAAATCTGTAGAATCAAATTTAAAGTATTTTGAATTTCTTTTAAAATTTTTGTTCTGGAAAATCTAGAAGAAATAATGATTTGTCTTTGTTAGAAATATAGCTTGGTCCAGTTTGTTATATATTCTAACAAAGTGCAGATTGGATTTTAACCTATTTAAAACATGTCATCAAAATTCTAAAATTAATCTTAATCAGGAAAAATTACGAATGATGTTCCATAAATAATTTTTTTAATTTTTTCATAAAGATTCGAATTAGCTGGTTTTTCTCTTAATTTTTTGGGGTTGAATTTTGAATTTTATAGAGTTGAAATTGAAGATAAACTGTCTTTCAAAATTAAATTTTCTTTTTTTTCGTGTTTTTTCCTCTTTTAGACCATTCACTTAAGTGTTTTGTATTCTCTACAAAAAACCTTCCGTAAAAGAAAAAAAAAATGTACAACGGAGTGACGGACAGAAATACCCATTTTTTTATATATATAGATTTATTTATTAAAGGTAAATTGAGCAAATTGGCTATTTCTGGCAATTTATTTTAGTGTGTATCAAACTGGTAGCCCTTCGCATTAATCAGTACCCAAGAAGTAGCTCTTGGTTTCAAAAAGGTTGGTGACCCCTGGTCTAGTCTGACTAGAAACTAGAACCTCTGTTAACATGGGACCTTTAGAGTTGCAATGTGAACACAGCCTTAGTCAAAAAATCATAGCAGGTATTAGAGGCATGGATACATTTATACGACATAGACTTATGTGGGGAAATTGTGATTTTTTTTCTACACGATGGAAATGAAAACACTGTCATTATGCATGCAAGACAGAAGTTTGTAGAGAAACACTGCAATCATACACTTTCCAGGAGAAACACACAGCTGTTTTTGTTCTCTCTGTTTGTGTCATTGTGACATACTTACACATACCTACACTGCACACACATCTATCATCTTGTTTTCCCAAATAGCCGCTTTCAGTTTATTCAGACAATAACATGTAAACGCAGGTTCAATGTTGTTGTCATGGAAACTAGTGGCCAAAAAAAAAAAAATGTTCAACCGTTTTCACTTTTTGAAAAAAAAAAAAAAGTGTCCTGTAAATGGTCCCTGAGTGTACGATTGTTGAGATAAGCTTGCACAATCCCATTAAAGTGCAGCAGATGAGCTTGGCAAAGACACACACACACACACACACACACACACACACACACACAAAATACAAGACACACAGTTAAAATGTGGCACAATTGTCACTCTGAAGGCGTTTTTTTTTTCCCCACTCATAGAAGAGCGAGTTTGATTAACATTCAGTGCCATTCCCTCTATCTCGCTCCCTCCCATCTCTTACCTGTTCTTGATGACTGCACCTCCAGATTGCCTGTGGGGAGAAAGAAAAAGAACCCCAATAGGTGCATTATGAGTCACCTTTCTCTTGAACCCCATTTTCCTCCACTGTTGCTTTAAGTTCTTACTTTATACTCAGCGCATGTGCCTTCTTTTTCCTTCATAAGTGAATCTTTATTTACTTTTACACTAGCCCGACATCATTTATTTTGCGTTCGTCTTGCCACCGCTAATCACTTTTCTCCTGTGTCTTCCTGCTGTGTTGAGGCATCAAGGTCACTCTACTCTACACACACACACACACACCCACCCACACACACACACACACACACACACACCATACTTGCCAACCTTGAGACCTCCGATTTCAGGAGGTGGGGCGTGGGGGCGTGGTCGGGGTGGGGAAGGGGGGCTTGTTTGGGGCGGGGCGTGGTTAAGAGGGGAGGAGTATATTTACAGCTGTTGTGTGCGCATTTGTGCACTGCACTCTCTAAAAGCCGTAGATGTTATTGTCACATATGCATGATTGATTGATTGATTGAAACTTTTATCAGTAGATTGCACAGTTCAGTACATATTCCTTACAATTGAACACTAAATGGTAACACCCGAATAAGTTTTTCAACTTGTTTAAGTCGGGGTCCACTTTAATCAATTCATGGTACAAATATATACTAGCAGCATAATACAGGCATCACACAAGTTAATCATCATAGTATATACATTGAATTAATTACATTATTTACAATCCGGGGGTTGGGATGAGGAGCTTTGGTTGATAACAGTACTTCAGTCATCAACAATTGCATCAACAGAGAAATGGACATTAAAACAGTGTAGGTCTTACTTCAGGGTTTCCCACACATTCATTTATTACGGCCGCCACAAATAAAAAATTAAAAAATAAATAATATATATATATTTTTTTTTTCCGGCTTTTGACTCGCTCGACCGCTCATAAAAGCTATGAGACTCTGTCTGTGAATGGAGCTTGTAGTTACATATTATATAAATATGTAAGTATTATAGAAATATGTATATACATATGTACATAAAGTGTTGTAATTATATTCCAACTCCGCGTTCTTTTTGGTCATCGCTGCCGCCACTGCCACCCCCCCCCCCCCATCAACCCCCCCTACCCCCCACCCCTCCTCACCCCCCTGCCGCCCGACCACACCACCGCAAATAGATGCCTGAGCTGTGGGAAACACTATACTTAGTAGGATATGTACAGCGAGCAGAGAACATAGTGAGTTCAGATAGCATAAGAACAAGTATATACATTAGAAATACATTCGATTATTTACATTAGGTTATTTACAATACGGGGAGATGGGATGTGAATGGAGGAGTGTATTAGTAAAGGGTTGAAGTTGCCTGGTGGTGTTGCCTGGAGGTGTTGTAGTGCATGTACAGTAGATGGCAGTATTGTCCTGTTTAAGAGCGTCACAACATTGCTGTTTACGGCAGACAAACTGCTTTACGGTAGACGAAAACGTGACTGCTGTTGTTGTGTGTTGTTACCGTGCTGGGAGGACGTTAATGAAACTGCCTAACAATAAACCCACATAAGAAACCAAGAACTCGCCCTCGATCATTCTACAGTTATAGCGTAATTGGGCAGACATCCTGTTTATATTGTGGGAAGGCGGGCGTGAAAACAGGCTGTCCTCACTCAGGTCCGCATGGAGCTGGAGGGGGCGTAGCCTCCAGCCGCGCCTGAATTCCGGGAGATTTTCGGGAGAAAATTTGTCTCGGGAGGTTTTTGGGAGAGGCGCTAAATTTCGGGAGTCTCCCGGAAAATCCGGGAGGGCTGGCAAGTATGACACACACACACACACACACTCACACACACACACACACACACACACACACACACACACACACACGTCTTGGCTACTTTGTGTGGAACCATGTTTGGTCAGTAGTTCGTGAGGAGCCCCCTTTCCACTATAGCTAGAATGATGAAAAAAATATATCCAGCATGAGATGAGAGTAGAGAGTAACAATCTCACTTCAGGATGCAAAACACACAAAGTAAAAAAAATATTTTACTTTGTAAGGACCGACCACTGTGGCTAGGTAGAAACACACTCACACACGCACGCACGCACGCGCACACACACACACACACACACGCAGAGTTACGCTGGACCGAATGGCGATGTGTAAAATGTGGTAAAATAAAATAAAAAAATCTAAGTCATTAAACATGATTAATCACAATTTTCAACTACCGTATTTTTCGGACTATAAGTCTCAGATTTTTTCATAGTATGGCCAGGGGTGCGACTTATACTCGGGAGCGACTTAAGTGTGAAATGATTAACACATTACCGTAAAATATTAAATAATATTATTTAGCTCAATCATGTAAGAGACTACACGTATAAGATTTCATGTGATTTAGCGATTAGGAGTGACAGATTGTTTGGTAAATGTATAGCATGTTCTATATGTTATAATTATTTGAATGACTCTTACCATAATATGTTACGTTAACATACCAGGCACCTTCTCAGTTGGCAATTAATGTGTCATATAACTTACACTTATTCTGCCTGTTGTTCACTATTCTTTATTTTAAATTGCCTTTCAAATGTCTATTCTTGGTGTTGGGTTTTATCCAATAAATTTCCCCCCAAAATGCGACTTATACTCCGAGCGACTTATACTCCGAAAAATACGGTATGTCTGAAAAATAATATCTACTGTATTAATTTACTGTATTGTACAGAAACACAAATGACAGGACACAATATCATATATTTACTAATAGTAATCTTTTTAAATGACTTCATGTCATTAATTCTTTTCACAACCCTATTTTTTATTTTCCATTTCCTTTTTTAACTGTTGGCAGCAGCTTTGCTTTAGTTTGCACCAGACCACGGTGTCGTTGCTATACCGTAGTCACTTTCAAACTGTGGTATGTGTACCTCTAATGGTACGCGAGCTCAAACAATGTCATTGTCGCGGTGCAGCGTGCTTTTAGAACATCATTTGGTGGTGGCCATATTGAGCACTTGTAAAGCATGACATAAATACTCGAAGTTATGTACAACACGTGTTCAAGCTAGGGTTTTTATTTTTTAAATATCGAGTGATCATTTTGGCCTATTCTTTTTGAATCACCCAGTATTTCAGTGGCCAAAAATATATTTGTTAAATAAAACCGCTGCCTTGTTTTTAATGAATACTTGGGCCTACTATGCTACTGTATATCAGTCATTATGGGTGTACTTGGAGAGCCCACGTGTTTTCTGAGGTGGTATTAGGTTAAAAAAAGTTTGAGAACCACTGACATACTGGACTCTTTTGCTCGATGCTTCCTGTTACATCCTTGTACATTTTTTTCTCTCTCGCTATACATCTTGTGTGCTCATTCCTTTGGCAAGCCGTGCTTCCTAGCCAGCCAGCCTTCTTGTTTTTGTTCACACTGTCATTTTTGTGAATTTCTACTCCAGGTGAGCATTTTTTTTATTGGAGTGAGCCTTTCTTTAAACCGCGTCAGCAAAAATGCCTTCGCATCTGGGAAAAGGCCACACACTCGAAAAGGCGTAGCATTGGCATGGTAATCAAATCACTTTTTGTTTGACTGTTACATCATTGCTCTTCTTGCAATAAACTCCAGTTGGCTCCTTTTGCGCCATCCTGCCTGCTCTAGTCAGATCATAGTAGGGAAAGTGTGGCTTGTCATGATGCATTATTAAATGAAAAAAATTTAACATGACTAAATATATAAGAGGTGTGTTAGAACAGTAGACTAGTTGACTTTTTTGAACAAACTCTCAGCCCAATCAAAAAAATAGATCTGTGTTTTTCTATTAAATAAAAGCCTGTATTTTTTTATAGTAGGGCTGGGCGATATATTGATACACACGATATATTGCGGGTTTGCCTCTGTACGATATAGAAAATGACTATATCTGTCAGGCTCGCCACTGACAGTTCGTTTGTGTTTTAGTTTTTCCTCTGTGTGTTTAGTATTTCCTGTCTTTCTCCCTGAGCGCTGTTTCACCTCAGCTGCGGCTGATTGGCCCCCTGGCCACACCTGGTGTCAATCAGCCCACTCCTATTTGTACCTGCTTTGTCCTCCAGTCTGGATTATTGTCTTGTCGATGTCACTCTTGTCGCTCCTGTCGTGTCGTGCCGTGTCTTGTGTTTGCAGCTATATCCGTTAGATGTTTGTAGCTTACTGTTCTCTTTTCTCTGCTTCCAGTTTGTTTTGTACTACACATTATGACTTTTGTTTTCCTGCTCGCTACCCGCTAGCTTCCACGCTAGACCATTTTTTGTTTTTGCTAGCTTCCATGATAAGCTCTTTTTATTTTCTAGCTCCCATGCCAGCTCCCTTAGTTTGTTATCCGCCTCGTGCCCGCTTTTGGTTGTACCTCTTTGGTTTGTTTGTGTTCTAATATTTTAATTAAATCATGTTTTCCTGTTCAATGCCTGCCTCCATCTCTGCATCTTGGGGATTGTCAACAACTAACTGTAACAATATCGTGATATTCGAGTATACGTTCTCATGCAGTTGTTTTTAGCTGCTGACATTACACTACAGGCTCTTCCCACTCTTTCTCGTCTCTCTTTCTCACAGACAGCAAGCGCACCTTCTGACATACGTCACATATTGTCACGTCATACGTCACATACGTATACGCCCTCGCGGAGCAGAGAGGTAGCAGCATGGGTAACGTTAGCTGTGATGCTAGCAGAGCCGTGCGAGTGGTAATACGAGAGAAAGAAGGTGCGAATGAAGGAAGAAGTAATTCCCAAGAAAAACAGCAGGGGGTCCATCGTCTGGCGGTGGTTTGGCTTTAGGTGGGAATATATCGAACAGACAACCGTAATAAGTCAAGCATGCGACACAAGCGTTGCTATAAAAAGTAGCATTAGTGCTGATATGTAGCATCATTTGAAAAGTCACCTGCTAGAGAATGAAGAGTGCTTACTTCGAATGTCAACATCTCAGTTCGGTGCCACATGCCCACACAATCAAAATGCCGAGCCAAACATTTCAACATCAACACCGTATGGAAAAAAATAGAATTTAATAACGTCCGTAGTAACCTACCACATAGCGAAAGACGAACACTATTTGATTTCCTATTATGCAGCTCATTTTTATTTGACACTTAAAATGTTTTTGACAATCTTGCAATATCTGTTTTGGAAATTACATGAACGTTTGCGCCATTGCTTGATAACTGTTTAATAAATACAGTTTTGGTCAATTGACTTAGTTGTGATTTCCTTCAATCAATCAATCAATCAATCAATGTTTATTTATATAGCCCCAAATCACAAATGTCTCAAAGGACTGCACAAATCATTACGACTACAACATCCTCAGAAGAACCCACAAAAGGGCAAGGAAAACTCACACCCAGTGGGCAGGGAGAATTCACATCCAGTGGGACGCCTTCTCTGTATGAAAGTTTAAAAGTAGCATATATTGATGCAGTATGAAGAATAATGTTTTAATGTAGATACATAAAATGATTATACTGCTGTGAATATATGCATCAAGTGTTAATTTAAGTCCAAGGAAAAATATCGAGATATACTGTATATCGTGTATCGCAATATGGCCTAAAAATATCGAGATATTAAAAAAAGGCTAGATTACCCAGCCCTACTTTATAGCTTTATTTTATTAACATAACCATTGAGTCCCTTTTTTGTAATTTTTGGAGCAGCTAAATCTACATTCAGCAGAGCCACCATGTGATGTTACTGACACCTGGTGACCAGTGTATAGTACTGCATATCATCACAATTTGACTCCGACAATGAAAATCCTTAATCAAAGACAGGCCTAACTCCTGCATACTCAAGTAAAACATTTAAGGTGGACCGATGATAATTGTTTTGGATATGCTTTATGTATTTTGCAAAGTCACATTTATAACCTTCTTTCTAAATATACCTAAAAAACAGTTTGTTTGGGGAGGCTGTCCTCTTACATGCAAATGAACCACCCCACCCCGTTACACTGTTGAATTACACATCTTGAAGACAGAGATTACTGCCGATTTTTTCCAGACACGGTCAAAAATAAATGTCATTGCCTATCTCACTGTGCATATTGCACATCAGTGTTATTGTGTGCAAGCCATGACCACGTTTGTTTATGTGGTATAACAGCTTTATTGAAAACTTTACATTATCTCTCTGAAGGTGTTTTGCAGTTTAATGGTTGATATTATTGAAAAAAACAGTCCCGTGAAAAACTTTCTGGACAATTAAACACAAACGTATTTACAAACCCCGTTTCCATACGAGTTGGGAAATTGTGTTAGATGTAAATATAAACGGAATTTGCCAATCTTTTTCAACCCATATTCATTGAGTGCACTACAGAGACAAGATATTTGATGTTCAAACTCATAAACTTTTTTTTTTTTCAAATAATAACTTACAATTTCATGGCTGCAACACGTGCCAAAGTAGTTGGTAAAGGGCTTTTTCACCACTATGTTACATCACCTTTTCTTTTAACAACACTCAATAAACGTTTAGGAACTGAGGAAAATAACTGTTGAAGCTTTGAAAGTTTTTGTTTTATGTAGAGCTTCAGTCGTTCAACAGTCTGGGGTCTCGTTGTCGTATTTTACGCTTCATAATGCGCCACATATTTTCGATGGGAGACAGGTCTGGAAAGTAGCAGCACTCTTTTTTTTCACGCTGTTGTAACACGTACTGAATGTGGCTTTGCATTGTGTTGCTGAAATAAGCAGGGGCGTCCATGAAAAAGACGGCGCGTAGATGGCAGAATTTGTTGTTCCAAAACCTGTATGTACCTTTCAGCATTAATGGTGCCTTCACAGATGTGTAAGTTACCCATGCCTTGGGCACTAATGCACCCCCATACCATCACAGATGCTGGCTTTTCAACTTTGCGTCCATAACAGTCTGAATGGTTCGCTTCCCCTTTGGTCCGGATGACACGATGTCGAATATTTCCAAAAACAATTTGAAATGTGGACTCGTCATAGCACAGAACACTTTTCCACTTTGCATCAGTCCATCTAAGATGATTTCGGGCCCAAAGAAGCTGGCGGTGTTTCTGGATCTTGTTGATAAATGGCTTTCGCTTTGCATAGTAGAGCTTTAACTTGCACTTGCAGATGTAGCGACAAACTGAATTTAGTGACTGTGGTTTTCTGAAGTGTTCCTGAGCCCGTGTGGTGGTATCCTTTGAAGCAGGGGCAGGGAACCTATGGCTTTCGAGCCAGATGTGGCTCTTTGGATGACTGCATCTGGCTCTCAGATAAATCTTAGCTGACATTGCCTAACACAAAAAGTAATGAGTAATTCCTGTATAATCACTCGCCATACAGCAATAGTTGATATCTGTCTATTAACTGACACCTTCTATGTTAGCTATTTCTCATTGTTTTTAGTGTCTATTCTCTATTTTTTGCTGGATTTACTCTATTTTATGCTGCAGCTGTCACATATGCTGTAATATTGTACATGGTAATTTGTTATATATTGTATATATGATATAGACATAATATAATATTATATATCAGAAAAAATAATATACTGTACGTATATTATGTGAATATTATGTATATATGTTATATTTTATATAGCTATATTTAGTAAATTTATACCTGCATTGTCCTTTCCATCCTTACACTTTCCATCATTGTAACTGAGCTACTGTGTGGAACAATTTCCCTTGTGGATCATTAAAGTTTGTCTAAGTCTAAGTTCCGCTGGTAATCACAGTGTTAAAAATAACGTTCAAAATATAAAATATTCTCATGCATTTTAATCCATCCATCCGTTTTCTACCACACCTGTTCTAGAAGTCGCTTTAATGGTAAGAACTATTTCATTTATTATTGGTTAGTTTCAGAATAACAATGTTAGTAAAAAATAATAAGAGACTTATTATGCTCTAAAAATGTTAGTCTTATTTAAAAATGCACGCATTTAGTTGTATTCGGTGTTAAAATATTTTATATGGCTCTCACCAAAATACATATGAAAATATTTTGCTTTCATGGCTCCCTCAGCCAAAAAGGTTCCCGACCCCTGCTTTAGAGATTGATGCCGGTTTTTGATACAGTGCCGTTTGAGGGATCGAAGGTCAAGGGCATTCAATGTTGGTTTCCGGCCATGCCGCTTATGTGGAGTGATATCTCCAGATTCTCTGAACCTTTTGATGATATTTTGATGATACCGTAGATGTTGAAAACCCAAACATTTCTTGCAATTGCACTTTGAGAAACGTTGTTCTTAAACTGTTTGACTATTTGCTCACGCAGTTGTGGACAAAGGGGTGTACCTCGCCCCATCCTTTCTTGTGAAAGACTGAGCATTTTTTGGGATGCTGTTTTTATACCCAATCATGGCACCCACCTGTTCCCAATTAGACTGCACACCAGTGGGACATTTCAAATAAGTGTTTGATGAGCATTCCTCAACTTTATCAGTATTTATTGCCACCTTTCCCAACTTCTTTGTCACGTGTTGCTGGCATCAAATTCTAAACTTAATAATTATTTGCAAAAAAAAAAAATGTTTATCTGTGTGAACATCAAATATGTTGTCTCTGTAGCATATTCAACTGAATATGGGTTGAAAATGATTTGCAAATCATTGTACTCCGTTTATATTTACATCTAACACAATTTCCAAACTCATATGGAAACGGGGTTTGTATTTTATAGGCATCAGAGCAGGCACGAGACAAGAGGCCAGGACGTGGGAGGCTCCAACACATGAGTGCAGAGCAGACACAGCAAAGCGGAGAGGAGGGGCCCGGCAGAGAGCGTGTATTAACATGCCCATATAAGTTCATCCTTCAAACTGTGACTTCACAAATTGCCCGCTGCCAATAAAAAAAGATCCGCAAAACACAGCTTTGAGAGGCATCCAAAACTGCTTGCAGGCGCACATCCGAATGCATGAAACCTATGATTTGACACTATGACATTGTTTAAGATGAGTATCTAACATTGTAACAATATAAAAAAGTCAAATGAGAGAAAAATCACAATAGGTCTCCTTTAAGTGTTGCATATTCAATCCACCTGCTACTTAATAGCGCTAACTGCCAACTTATAACCATCAAAGACAACAAGAAAAAGTAATCCACAAAGCATCGCTTCTCCTACCACATTTGTATACAATTTCGATTTCTAAGGGGATACAATTCACTGAACTAAAAACTGTGCAGTGCAGGATCAATAAAAGCAACATTTCAATTAATAATGTCTTTTTGGGAGCCTAAAATAAAATAAAAAAGTTCTTAGTTCAATATCCTGAGAAGATGCATTGAAGGCTTTTTTTCTGATTATACATATTATATATGAATATTAGGGGTGTGGGAAAAAATCGATTCGAATACGAATCGAATCGTTTAAGTTGTGCCGATCCAGAATCGATTTTCATTTTTAAAAAATCGATTTTTTTGTTTTTGTTTTAATTTTTGTTTTATTTTTTTTATTTTATTTTTTTTAATCAATCTAACAAACCACTACACAGCAATACCATAACAATGCAATCCAATTCCAAAACAAAACCTGACCCAGCAGCACTCAGAACTGCAATAAACAGAGCAATTGAGAGGAGACAAACACGACACAGAACAAACCAAAAGTAATGAAACAAAAATGAATATTATCAACAACAGTATCAATATTAGTTATAATTTCAGCATAGCAGTGATTAAAAATCCCTCACTGACATTATCATTAGACATTTATAAAAATAATAAAAAAGAACAATAGTGTCACAGTGGCTTACACTTGCATCGCATCTCATAAGCTTGACAACACACTGTGACCAATGTTTTCACAAGGATAAAATTAGTAATATTTTTGGTTCGTTTAATAGTTAAAACAAATTTACATTATTGCAATCAGTTGATAAAACTGTCCTTTACAATCATAAAGGCTTTTTTTTTTTTTTAATCTACTACTCTGCTTGCATGTCAGCAGACTGGGGTAGATCCTGCTGAAATCCTATGTATTGAATGAATACAAAATAATTTTGAATCGGAAAAATATCGTTTTTGAATCGAGAATCGAATCGAAAACATCGATATATTATCGAATCGTGACCCCAAGAATCGATATTGAATCGAATCGTGGGACACCCAAAGATTCACAGCCCTAATGAATGAATATATATATATATATATATATATATATATATATATATATATATATATATATATATATATATATATATATATATAAATCTGATCTGTGTCACTTGAGGGCAAAAAAAAATCAGATTTGGTGTGCAGCCAAAACGGGCCTTGTATCACTACTCAAAAGACAAGATTAACACATTCAACTCGATGCCAAAGACGGCTTCATGGCTACGGCAACACACATAGGACAAACTAAAATGAATGCATACTGGGAAATGACACTCAGAAGTGTAAGAAAACCAGATATAACACCTGGACAGCACAGTTATTGTTGGATCAGTGAAATGTCATTATTTTTAATTGCATTAATAAATGGGTTGTACTTGTATAGCGCTTTTCTACCTTCAATGTACTCAAAGCGCTTTGACACTACTTCCACATTTACCCATTCACACACTGATGGAGGGAGCTGCAATGCTAGGTGCTAACCAGCACCCATCAGGAGCAAGGGTGAAGTGTCTTTCTCAGGACACAACGGACGTGACCAGGTTGGTTCTAGGTGGGGATTGAACCAGGGACCCCCAGGTTGCGCACGGCCACTCTATAAACAAATGAAAATGTAATGCTACATGAACACATACAAAAATTTGGAACCCTTGAGTTATGGTATCGTCTACCAGGTTCCAGGATTTGCTACTGTATTGGTTCAAATTTGAACAATACCCTTTCATGAACCGTTTCCCTGATCATGTCTTTGGTTTCGAGTTTTGTATCAGCCATGTGTTTACTTTGTAGTTTATCGAGCGCCGTTCTCCACACCTGCCCTTGTTTAGTGATTAGTGTCCCCACCAGCTGTTTTCGTTAATCACAGCCTCTTATATACCCAGTCTTGCCACTCACTTGAAACGGGTACATCCTGCTGTGATTGGGGCGTATAGTAGTGAGAGGTTGTGTTCTGCAGGATGCGGAAAGACAGGCAGAAAAATCAGTGTGCAGGTAAGAGTGTTTTATATCCACAAAGATACTGCAAAAATTTAAAAAGGGGCCTGCGCCTCAAGCGAACGTGCACAGGGTACTCAAGGCCACTTGAAGCAGAAAAAACATAGCATATCATATAGGGACAAAACAAAAGCAGTAGCGAGGAACTAGCCCAGGGTTCGGCAACCCAAAATGTTGAAAGAGCCATACTGGACCTAAAATACAAAAAAAATAAAAAATCCTCCTGGAGCCACAAAAAATTCAAAGCCTTATATACTGTACGTTTTATGATGAAGGCAGCATGTTTATATTAGCAATAAACTATCAAAAGGACTACCGTATTTCCTTGAATTGCCGCAGGGTATATAGTATGCACCTGCCTTGAATTACTGCCGGGTCAAACTCACTTCCCAAAATAATTAGAACATGCTTAGTATTACCGCCTGGTCAAACTTGTGACGTCACGAGTGACACTTCCCCTGTCATCATTTTCAAAATGGAGGAGTCTGATTTCAATACCGGTAATTTGAAATCGCATAAATGGAAGAAGATTAAGATCTATTCAGTAGGATTTAAAGGAGAACATTATCACCAGACCTATGTAAGTGTCAATATATACCTTGATGTTGCAGAAAAAAGACCATATATTTTTTTAACCGATTTCCGAACTCTAAATGGGGGAATTTTGGCAAATTAAACGCCTTTCTATTTATCGCTCTCGGAGCGATGACGTCAGAACGTGACGTCACCTATGTAATAAAGCCGCCATTTTCTCCAACACATTACAAACACCGCGTCTCAGCTCTGTTATTTTCCGTTTTTTTGACTATTTTCTGGAACCTTGGAGACATCATGCCTCGTCGGTGTGTTGTCGGAGGGTGTAACAACACTAACAGGGAGGGATTCAGGTTGGACCACTGGCCCAAAGATGCGAAAGTGGCAAGAAATTCGACGAAATTTGTTCAAAATACGAGGGTGTGGGGAAAGCCGACGAAATGGTCAGTCGTTTGTTCCGCACACTTTACCGACGAAAGCTATGCTACTACAGAGATGGCAAGATTGTGTGGATATCCTGCGACACTCTAAGCAGATGCATTTCCAACGATAAAGTCAAAGAAATCTGCCGCCAGACCCCCACTGAATGTGCCGGAGTGTCTGCACATTTTACCGGCGATGCTAAGGCAGACATGGCACAGAGATGTATGGATAACCTGCAGATGCATTTCCAACGATAAAGTCAACTAAATGACAAAGGTAAGTTTTGTTGATGTTATTGACTTATGTGCTAATCAGACATATTTGGTCGCGGCATGACTGCCAGCTAATCGATGCTAACATGCCATTTAGGCTAGCTGTATGTACATTTGAAACTATATTTACATCCAGCATTTCCCTCCACCCACATTTAATGCCAAACAAACACTTACCAAATCGATGGATTTAAGTTGCTCCAGTATCACAAGATGCGAAACTTCCTATCGTTGGTCTGCACATTTTACCGGCGATGCTAAGGCAAACAAGGCTGAATTGCGTCAATAGCTATTCGCTCAATAGCTTCAGTTTCTTCTTCAATTTCGTTTTCGCTATCTGCCTTTATACTCCAACCATCCGTTTCAATACATGCGTAATTTGTTGAATCGCTTAAGCCGCTGAAATCAGAGTCTGAATCCGAGCTAATGTAGCTATATCTTGCTGTGCTATTCGTATTGGCATCACTGGATGATGTCACAGGAAAATGGACGATGACTTCACAGATAGCGAAAATCAGGCACTTTAAAGCTTTTTTTAGGGATATTCCGGGATGGGTAACATTTTGAAAAAAACTTCAAAATAAAATAAGCCACTAGGAACTGATTTTTATTGGTTTAAACCCTTCTGAAATTGTGATAATGTTCCCCTTTAAGGTCCAAGCTTACATCACACTCAAATTTTTACTGCATACCTTTGGTAAGTGCCGGAGTGAGAAGAAGTTTTAAAAAAATTAGCGCATGCTTACTTTTACCGCATGCCTTTGGTAAGAGTGAGAAGAGATTTTAAATTAATTAGCCTCCCGGCGGCAATTCAAGGAAATACGGTATGTTTCGCAAGCTGACGCAAATCTTTCTTGATAAAAATGTTGAAATGTAATATTTATTCTACCAATTTTTGTAACATTGGAAAACAGTAAAACGCAGGCTTCTTAGAAGGTGAGAACTCCTGGAAATTACTGGTTTACTATAGTAACGGTATAGATGAGTGTGTCTAAGTTAAAGGAAACAGCAGGCTGTCTTCTTTTAATGCAGGGGCGTCAAACTCAAATACAGAGTGGGCCAAAATTTAAAACTGAACAAAGCCGCGGGCTAAAGTTGAACATATTAACGTTTTAATAGGGACCCAAACAAATTTTAAATTGAATATTGAACAAGCAAGGCTTATATAACTTTATAGTGACACGCAAAATGGAGTTTCAAATTATAATAATAATTATAATAATAATAATTAAAACATATCAATGGCATATCAAATAAAATTTAAATAGAAATGTAATGCCCTTTTTCCATTTGCTGCCTTCTGAGGTAAATATCAAAATAAACTTTTCCCACAGGCTACTAATACATTTGAAAATAAAATAACAATAATGAATGAATCCAACATTCAAGCCTTGAAGTGGCAAGAGAAAGTGCATGAATAAAACGCTAATTATAGGTCAGTTTGCTACAGTGATTTGCTTTAACACCAAATATGGAACAAGCAACGCTTACATAACTTAATAGTGCAAAATAAACTTTCAAAAAACATACGAAAAAACATCAATGGTATATTAAATCAAATTTGAATAAAGAAATTAATGCCTCTTTTCTATTTGGAGCCTTCTGAGGTAAATACCAACATTAACTTTTTCCACAGGCTAATAAATTTGAAATTAAAATAACGATGAGGTGGGCAGAGTTCAGGGTGCGGGGTTTGGTGGTAGCGGGTGAGTGTATATTGTAGCGTCCCGTTAGAGTTAGCGCAGCAATGGGTTCTGGGTATTTGTTCTGTTGTTTTTATGTTGTGTTACGGTGCGGATGTTCTCCCGAAATGTGTTTGTCATTCTTGTTTGGTGTAGGTTCACAGTGTGGCGCAAATTTGTAACAGTGTTAAAGTTGTTTATACGATACGGCCACCCTCAGTGTGACCTGTATGGCTGTTGACCAAGTTTGCTTTGCATTCACTTGTGTGTGTTTGTTCAAGCCGCATATATTATGTGACGCTGTTTGTATGGAGGAAAAAGCGGACGTGACGACAGGTTGTAGAGGATGTTAAAGGCAGTGCTTAGAAGGCACGCCCCCAATATTGTTGTCCGGGTGAAAATTGGGAGAAAATTAGGGAGAATGGTTTCGGGAGTCTCCTGGGAAAATCTGGAGGGTTGGCAAGCATGAGTATTAGCTTTGAATGTGCTGTATAATACCGGCGGGCCAGCTCTAATGTTAATTTGATATTGCCTCAAGGGCCAAATGAAATTACACGGCGGGCCAAATTTGGCCCACAGGCCAGAGTTTGACACCCATGTTTTATTTGGATCTATTGCAATCTTTGGCAAGCTGGGTAATGTTTGTGGTGGTCGATAACGACATGTCACACAAACAACTATCAGACATGCAACCAATATTGCATCCATATAGTGTGTCATGAGGCATGCAAATATTAATTAAATATAGCGAGGACATGAGTAAAGGAAATTAAATGAGCTCAAATATATCTACAAGAGACATAATGATACAATATATACTTACAGCTAGCATAAATAGCATGTTAGCATCGATTAGCTTGCAGTCATGCAGTGACCAAATATGCCTTATTAGTACTTCACACAAGTCAATAACATCAACAAAGCTCACCTTTGTGCATCCACACACAGCATGAAAAGTTTGTCGGACAAAATGAGACAAATAAGGCGTGGAATAAAACACGTCTTACTGTGGCAGGTTCTGAGAAAGTTGTACATGTAAATAAACTACGTTGCCTTTAAGGACCGCCGAAATTGGTAGGACAAAACAACGCTCGTCAAATCCTCTCATCAGTGAAGCATGTTTAATATAAATAGTGGTATTTTTAACAATTACGAAGGTTTTTGTAATTTTTTGCTTCCTTACAGAAACAATATTAAAACAAAAATTATATTTTTTTCCACCATCTTTTCCATTTTCATACATTTTTGAAAAAGCTCCAGGGAGCCACTAGGGCGGCGCTAAAGAGCCTCATGCGGCTCCAGAGCTACGGATCACCAAACTAGCATGACAAAAACGTACTGTTTTAAAAAGAGGAATATAACCTGTCGCGGAGCGCTAACAAAACACCCATGCCGAGTGAGTGGCAAGACTGGGTATGTAAGGGGCCGTGATTAACAAAAACAGCTGGTGTGGACACTAATCACTAAACAGGGCAGGTGTGGAGAACGGCGCTCAATAAACCAGAAAGTAAACACAAGAATAATACAAACCTCCAAACCAAAGACATGATCTGGGGATGGGATAAATACATAACTAATCTATTTTAACTTAGTACAAAAAAACATATTTACTATGCCCATATCTTGAGGCTGTCGCTAAGCAATTTAAAGTTTCAGCTTCCTCCACAGATGTTCTATACCAGGGGTGTCAAACATAAAGCCTTATGTTTGACACCGGATGAGTTTGCAGGGTAAAAAAAATAGCTGACATTTTTTAATGAAAAAAACTGCTGTTGTAAATGTGTCCTATAGAGGTCCCAATAGCAATTATTTGTATCTATTAGGGATGTGGGGGAAAATCGATTTGAATTTGAATCGCGATTCTCATGTTTTGCGATTCAGAATCGATTCTCATTGATTTTTATTTTTATTTTATTATGTTTTTATCAATCCAACAAAACAATACACAGCAATACCATAACAATGCAATCTAATTCCAAAACCAAACCTGACCCAGCAACACTCAGAACTGCAATAAACAGAGCATTGATTGATTGAAACTTTTATTAGTAGATTGCACAGTTCAGTACATATTCCGTAAATTTGACCACTAAATGGTAACACCCCAATAAGTTTTTCAACTTGTTTAAGTCGAGGTCCACGTTAATCAATTAGCAATTGAAGAGACACAAACACGGAACAGAACAAACCAAAAGTAGTGAAACAAAAATGAATATTATGAACAACAGTATCAATATTAGTTATAATTTCAGCGTAGTAGTAATTGACATTATCATCAGACATTTATAAAAATAATAAAAAAGAACAATAGTGTCACAGTGGCTTACACTTGCATCACATCTCATAAGCTTGACAACACACTGTGTCCAATGTTTTCACAAAGATAAAAAAGTCATATTTTTAGTTCGTTTAATAGTTAAAACAAATTTACATTGTTGCAATCAGTTGATAAAACATTGTCCTTTACAATTATAAAAGCTTTCTTAAAAGAATCTACTACTCTGCTTGCATGTCAGCAGACTGGGGTAGATCCTGCTGAAATACTTTGTATAGAATGAATACAGAATCGTTTTGAATCGGAAAAATATCTTTTGTGAATCGAGAATCGCGTTGAATCGAAAAAATCTATTTATAATCGAATCGCGACCCCAAGAATCGATATTGAATCGAATCGTGGGACACCCAAAGATTCGCAGCCCTGGTATCTACGTATGTATCTATACATGTAAAAAAAAAAAAAACACATCATGTTAGTAAATCAGTACATCCTGTAATTTGATTTTGACAAATTTATTTATCTTGATAGGTTGAACATTAACACCAATGAGTTGACTGATGAACATTATCACATAATTTATTCAGAAAGTATGAATAACGACAAAATAAAGACAGAATATTGTTAACTGCAACATGTACATAAGTGTAAAACAAAACAACAACATTATGATTTGTACATTTTCAGAATGTGCTTGTTCTATTTTTATACAAAGAAAACAATCTGAAGTTGTCTTTATTTTCAAGTTATTTTTCTCCATGTGGCCCCCGATCTAAAATGAGTTTAAAGACCTATTGAAACCCACTACTACCGACCACGCAGTCTGATAGTTTATATATCAATGATGAAATATTAACATTGCAACACATGCCAATACGGCCTTTTTAGTTTACTAAATTGCAAATTTTAAATTTCCGCACTGAGTTTCTTGTTGAAAACGTCGCGGAATGATGACGCGTGCCCATGACGTCTCGATCTGTTGCGAACATTTTAGCCCAGCACCACACACGGCTAAAAGTCGTCTCTTTTCATCGCATAATTACACAGTGTTTTGGACATCTGTGTTGCTGAATCTTTTGCAATTTGTTCAATTAATAATGGAGACGTCAAATAAGAATGCTGCTGGTAGAAAGCGGTGGATTGCAGCTGCCTTTAGCACCGAGAAACAGCCGGTGTTTCTTTGTTGTGAAGCTTTAACACAGAGCGGTCAAGCGAACATGTTTCTCGACGTCAACCAGCAAGTTTTTGGATGGGAAAATTGTGATATTAAGTCAGCTCTTACCGGAGACTTCAGTGGATTATGGGACCTCCTCCTGTAGCTGTCAAAAAAGCATTTGTGATCTTGGCTCCTCCATTGGCTTCTCTCTGAGAAACTGGCGTTCACCGCAGCCATCCGACTTTCAGGTATGACTTTAGAATCTCACTAAAACACTATTAAAACAATAAGCAGATAAGGGATTTTCCAGAATAATCCTCGTAAATGTGTCTAATTACATCTGAAACACTACCACTGCCGCCGCCCGGAGCCGTCGCTTTTTCTTTTTTTGTGCCTCACTCTAACTTTCCTCATCTACGAATCTTTCATCCTCGATGAAATTAATGGGAAAATTGTCGCTTTCTCGGTCTGAATAGCTCTTGCTGCTGGAGGCTATGATTATAAACAATGTGAGGAGCCCTACAACCCGTGACGTCACCCGCACATCGTCTGCTACTTCCGGTAAAGGGAAGGCTTTTTTATTAGCGACCAAAAGTTGCGAACTTTATCGTCGATGTTCTCTACTAAATCCTTTCAGCAAAAATATGGCAATATCGCGAAATGATCAAGTATGACACATAGAATAGACCTGCTATCCCCGTTTAAATAAGAAAATCTCATTTCAGTAGGCCTTTAACACCCCTGTTTTATACAGTCTTTTTTTGTGTCACGATAAACTTAAAAAACGTAGATAATGAGCAGATGATTATTTCGCCCACAGTCTGTAAATCAACCATCACATGTAGCAGAAAAAGAGCTGACGCCATGCTTGTGTGTATGTGTGTGTGCGTGTGTGTGTGTGTGTGTGTGTGTGTGTGTGTGTGTGTGTGTGTGTGTGTGTGTGTGTGTGTGTGTGTGTGTGTGTGTGTGTGTGTGTGTGTGTGTGTGTGTGAGAGAGAGAGAAACATTCTTAAAACCTCCTGCAATAATCCTGCAAGCATGCAGGCCAACACTGGGCATGTGACATTTAAAGGATGTGACCAGGGCAACAATATGTGGGGCAAAGCATGCCAATGTTTGTTGACATGTCGCTGCAAATGTGCTGTTGAAGAGAATATGCCTTTACAACTATTGGAGCATTTTTTATAATTTGCCACAATGCCTGATATTTCACCTTTTATTACTATTTTAAGTAATCACGCCTATAAGCCAACAAAGAGAAGAAATTATTTGGCAATTGAGGAATGAAGTATAACAGAAGCTGTATTCAAACATGACAACTGCATGTATAAAAGAGTCAATTAATATGAAAAGTGTTCCAATTAAAAACAAATTTACATTAGGGATCCTGTGAACCATGCTGAAATTCTTTGCGGTTAGAATTAATGTTTTACATTTTTATTTTTGTTTACCGTGTTTTATTGCCAAACTTTGAAATACTTACGGTTAGATTTGTGCACCAAAGTCTGTACTTCCATAGGTACCGACCAAATTACCTAAAATTTAGAAACTACCATATTTCAATACCTTTGTTGCACATGACTTCAAGTCCAGTCTCAGACTCTGCACTCGCTCAAGTACTTGGCGGGCAAACAAGCAGTTAAGAAATTCAAACGGACTCATTAGGACTGCCTAGAGGTAATGTTACAATTTTTGATGTCAACAAAGCAAAAAGAAAGTGCTCAAAAGTACACTTTGGCTCCAGTTTTGAAAATGTGCTATCTTGATTTATATTGGATATGCCATAGACATGCTACCGATTAGCATTAGCGGTTTTAAATAAAGATTTCAACACCTTCAAATTTGGTAATCAAAATTTTAACTAAATGCACACTATGAACAAACAGCTGGCGTGAAGCAATTTTGGACCTCAGGAAGGGGAAGAAGTGCACTGTCAACACTGTGTATAGAGGAGACTGTGTGCTGCAGATGTCGACTGGGGATGTTGTGGACTGGTGGAAGGAATATTTCAAATACCTCCTCAAGCCCACCGACATGTCTCCTAATGAGGAAGCAGCGCCTGTGGACTCCGATGTGGGCTCTCCTATTTCTAGAGCTGAGGTTCCCAAGGTAGATCCAGGGGCCTGGGGGTGGATGAGATTTGCTCGGAGTTCCTTAGGGTCCTGGATGCTGCGGGGTTGACAAAACTCCGCAGCATTGCTTGGACATCAGGGAAAATGCCTCTGGAATCGTAGATTGGGGTGGTGGTTTCAATTATTGTGGGATGACACTACTCAGCCTTCCCTTTAAGGTCTATTCAGGTGTACTGGAGAGGAGGCTAAGTCGGATAGTCAAGCCCTCGGATTCAAGAGGAACAGTGTGGTTTTCCTCCCTGTCGTGGAACTGTGGACCAACTTTGTACTCTCGGCAGGATCCTTGAGGGTTGGGAGTTTGCCCAACCAGTTTTCATGTTTTTGTGGACTTGGAGAAGGAATTTGACTGTGTCCCTCAGGAAGTCCTGTGGAGAGTGCTCAGAGAGTATGATCCTTGTCAGAGCTTGGTCTGAATTGCCGGCAGTAAGACATACCCGTTTTCAGTGAGGGTTGGACTCCTCCAGGGCTGACCTTTGTTGCCGATACTGTTCATATTTTGTATAGACAAGGTGTTGAGGGGATCCAGTTTGGTGGATGCAGGATTAGGTCACTGTTTTTTGGGGATGATGTGGTCCTGCTGGCTTCATCTAACCAGGATCTTCAGTTCTCACTGGATCGGTTCGCAGCTCAGTGTGAAGCAACTGGGATGAAAATCAGCACTTCCAAGTCCGAGTCCATGGTTCTCGACTGTAAAAGGGTGGAGTGGCATCCTGGATCCTGCCCCAAGTGGAAGAGTTCAAGTACTTTGGAGTCTTTTTCACCAATGAGGCAAGAGTGAATCGTCAGATCGACAGGCGGATCTGTGCAATGTTTGCATTGATGTGGACCACGTATCCGTCTATTGTGGGGAAGAAAAAGCTAAGCTGAAAGGCAAAGCTCTCAATTTACCAGTCGATCTACGTCTCAATCCTCACCTATGGTCAGAACCAAAAGGACAAGATCATGGGTACAAGCGACCGAAATTAGTTTGCTGCGTAGGGTGGCAGAGTTCTCCCTTAGAGATAGGGTGAGAAGTTTTGTCATTCGGGAGGAGCTCAGAGTAAAGCTGCTGCTCCTCCACATTGAGAGGAGCCATTTGAGGTAGTTCGAGTAGAGCATCTTGTCATAATACCCTCTGAACGCCTCCGACCAGTAGGATACCATGGGGAAAACCCAGGACATGGTGGAGAGACTATGTCTCCCAGCTGGCACAGGAATGCCTCGGGATCCCCCGGGAAGAGCTGGACGAAGTAGCTGAGGAGAGGGAAGTCTGGGCTTCATTGCTTAGGCGGTTGCCCCCGCCTCCCAACTTTGAATAAGCGGAAGATGATGGGCCGAACATCGAGCATCCCTAATCCACAACCAACTACTCTTACTTAATCAAACATCGGGGTTCACCTCCCTTTAAAGCGTCAATTTATGGGACTGCTGCATATTTTACTGTAAATACCTGAGCTCATATTAACACATCCTGTCTGCTATAGTCACAAATTAGTTAGTTATTTGTAAACAGGGATGATGAGAGATTTGTTTTTTTTTTTTGTTTTTTTTTTAGAAAGTTAGGAGAAAGGGGAAATAAAAGACTTGGCATTTAAAGCTGCATTGGTCACCGAAGTGAAATACCAGAGAGTGAGGGGCTGAGTGGAAAAGAGGGAACACATTCAAAATGTAAAATAAGCCACCAAAGACCTCCAACCACCTATTCCCTAAGCACCCTCTCACTCCAAATCCACTCCATCACCCGCCCTTGCTGTCTATAAAGATATTGAAATAAGCTTCAGAATAATATCGTCAGTTGACAGCTGGAAAAATGGCTTTCAATTAGAATTCTATAATACTGAGCTCAAGAAGATGCATGGCTGTTTGCATGTTTGTGAGAGTGAAGCCAGGATGAGCCAAAAAAGCAGGAGCTAAGAGGGAAATGCCTTATAAGAAAGCGATGTGATTTTAAAAAAAGAAAAAAAAGGAAAAGAAAAAAGGCTGTCAGAATATACTGGCTAGACAAGGACAAAGATGATTGATAAGTGTGACCAGTGTAGGATAAAAAAAAAAATGGTTGGAAGCAAGATGACCTATGAAAAGCTCATCTTTCTGCAAGGACATTGCTTACTGATAGAACATCTTTTGTCCTATTGCCTAAAGACACATATTTTAGTGATCATGAAACCCATTATTTAGGTAATAATGACCATCAGAGGAAGTCTGAGCTTTAAGCTGCGCGTGGTTTGAAAAAAATTATAGTTCTGTATTTTCTAGACCAGGGGTCACCAACCTTTTTGAAACGAAGAGCTACTTCTTGGGAACTGATTAATGCGAAGTGCTACCAGTTTGATACACATAAATAGCCAATTTGCTCACTTTACCTTAAACTCTATGGTATTATTAATAATTAATGATATTTATTTTTGTGGGAACACTGATCATCTTAATGATTTCTCACAATAAATATATATTTTTGATGACATGTTTTAAATAGGTTAAAATCCAATCTGCACTTTGTTAGAATATATAACAAATGGGACCAAGCTATATTTCTAACAAAGACAAATCATAATTTTTTTGTAGATTTTCCAGAACAAAATTTTTAAAATAAATTCAAAAGACTTTGAAATAAAATTTAAATTTGATTCTAAAGATTTTCTAGATTTGCCGGAATAATTTTTTTGAATTTTAATCATAATAAGTTTGAAGAAATATTTCACAAATATTCTCCGTCGAAAAAACACAAGCTAAAATGAAGAATTAAATTAAAATGTATTTAATATTCTTTACAATAATAAAAATACTTGAACATTGATATAAATTGTCAGGAAGGAAGAGGAAGGAATTTAAAAGGTATGTGTTTAAAAATCCTAAAATCATTTTTAAGGTTGGATTTTTTCTCTAAAATTGTCTTTCTGAAAGTTATAAAAAGCAAAGTAAAAAAATAAATTGATCTATTTAAACAAGTGAAGACCAAGTCTTTAAAATATTTTCTTGGATTTTCAGATTCTATTTGAGTTTTGTCTCTCTTAGAATCAGAGGTGGGTAGAGTAATAGAATAGAATAGAATAGAATAGAGTTTTATTGTCATTATTGCAATGAACAGGTTCAAAGAACAACGAAATTGGAGCAGCTCCTCCTAAGGTGCATATACAATATGGTAGTATAAATAGTAAAAAAAAAAAAGATAGAGATGACAGATGTATCTATGTATATGTATATGTATCCACACAGATGCATATCTGCATGCATATGAATATATATACACACATACATAAAACATTATTGCACATTGTAGTCCGAATAAATAGAAAAACATTTAAACATTACACATGAGGACATGATGGACATATTGTGCTCACTCAGTGCCTGTTTAGTGCTACTATGGCTCTTGGGTAAAAGCTATTTTTTAGTCTATTGGTGCTCGCTTTTAGCACCCTGTAGCGTCTGCCTGAGGGTAGCAGTTCCAGGTGGCTGTGCCCGGGGTGGAATGGGTCTTTCAGGAGTAGCCAGAAATTGTACTCAAGTAAGAGTACTGTTATTTTACAGATTAATTACTCAAGTAAAAGTAAGGAGTAGTCATCCAAATATTTACTTGAGTAAAAGTAAAAAGTATGTTGTGAAAAAACTACTCAAGTACTGAGTAACTGATGAGTAACCTGTTCCTTTAATGATGACGGCAACAAATAATGCACTAAAACATAAAAATAGCAATGAGCAAATTCATAGCCAGGAATATCTCTTAAGCAACTAAAACAATAATATATATTAAATAATAATACATGAAAATAAAAAAATTAAGGCGAATTGAGCCACAATAACTTAACAGCACCATAGGCTCAGTAGGCATTTATTGATTGATTGATTGATTGATTGATTGATTGATTGATTGATTGATTGATTAAAACTTGTATTAGTAGATTGTACAGTACGGTACATATTCCGTACAATTGACCACTAAATGGTAACACCCCAATAAGTTTTTCAACGTTAATCAATTACTTAATAAATGACCAAGTCGAGGTGATCTACCTCATATATACATACACACACATATCATATATATGTATATATATATATATATATATATATATATATATATATATATATATATATATATGCATATATATATATATATATATATATATATGCATATATATATATATATATATATATATATATACACACACAGTATATCATTTATAGTTTTTTATTTTGCCGTTTTTGTTGAAATGTTAAAGGTGTTTTAATGAATATACATGCATGTTCAACATATAGATTCCTATCTTTCATGAAGACAAGAATATAAGTTGGTGTATTACCTGATTCTGATGACTTGCATTGATTGGAATTAGACAGTATAGTGCTGATAATGTCCACATTTTCAAATAGAGGAGAAAAAAGGTTCCTCTTTTCTGTCTAATACCACATGAAAGTCGTTGGTTTTTGGCATCTTATTTGTCCAGCTTCCATATTCGTTTTTATACACTTTACTAGAAATACATTGGCGGCAAACTCCGTAGCTTGGTCGCTTGTTTGTGCTGGCTATCGGAGACTCTTATTTTGTTAGCGCAGGCGCAATGGAGCGGCGCTTTTATTGTGAAGACAGGAACTGTGCGATCAGTCTTTAGGCTTTTGACGGGAAGTGCGGTTGAAATAAAAAGTGACTTTTTTCCTTTACACTTTTGATTGATTGATTGAAACTTTTATTAGTAGATTGCACATTACAGTACATATTCCGTACAATTGACCACTAAATGGTAACACCCCAATAAGTTTTTCAACGTTAATCAATTACTTAATAAATGACCAAGTCGAGGTGATCTACCTCATATATACATACACACACATATCATATATATGTATATATATATATATATATATATATATACATGTATATATATATATATATATATATATATATATATATATATATATATATATATATATATATATATATATATACACACAGTATATCATTTCATTTATAGTTTTTTATTTTGCCGTTTTTGTTGAAATGTTAAAGGTGTTTTAATGAATATACATGCATGTTTAACATATAGATTCCTATCTTTCATGAAGACAAGAATATAAGTTGGTGTATTACCTGATTCTGATGACTTGCATTGATTGGAATCAGACAGTATAGTGCTGATAATGTCCACATTTTCAAATGGAGGAGAAAAAAGTTCCTCTTTTCTGTCTAATACCACATGAAAGTCGTTGGTTTTTGGCATCTTATTTGTCCAGCTTCCATATTCGTTTTTATACACTTTACAAGAAATACATTGGCGGCAAACTCCGTAGCTTGCTCGCTTGTTTGTGCTGGCTATCGGAGACTCTTATTTTGTTAGCGCAGGCGCAATGGAGCGGCGCTTTTATTGTGAAGACAGGAACTATGCGATCAGTCTTTGGGCTTTTGACGGGAAGTGCGGTTGAAATAAAAAGTGTCTTTTTTCCTTTACACTTTTGATTGATTGATTGAAACTTTTATTAGTAGATTGCACAGTACAGTACATATTCTGCACAATTGACCACTAAATGGTAACACCCCAATAAGTTTTTCAACTTTTTAGGTCGGATTCGACGTGTGACGGTCACGTGACCGCCTGGTTTTGTTTGATTGGTCCAACGTCACCAGTGACTGCATTTGATTGGTGAAACGCAGGCATGCGTAGATCCTACTTTGAATGCGTGTCTGACAAAAACAAAACAAACAAAGCGTGCATTAACAGATCGATAAAAAAAAATAGTAGCGAGTAACGAGCTGATTGTAGATAAATGGAGCGGAGTAAAAGTGGCGTTTCTTCTTTATAAATATACTCAAGTAAAAGTAAAAGTATGTTGCATAAAAACTACTCTTAGAAGTACAATTTATCCCAAAAGTTACTCAAGTAGATGTAACGGAGTAAATGTAGCGCATTACTACCCACCTCTGCTTGGAATTAAAAATGTCGAGCAAAGCGAGACCAGCTTGCTAGTAAATAAATACAATTTAAAAATTAGAGGCAGTCCACTGGTAAGTGCTGCTATTTGAGCTATCTTTAGGACAGGCCAGCGGGCTACTCATTTGGTCCTTACGGGCTACCTGGTGCCCGCGAGTACCGCGTTGGTGACCCCTGTTCTAGACCATAGGACGCACTGCCGATGAGCGGGTCTATTCAAGTCTTTTTTAATACAAAAAGCACACCGGATTATAAAGGCGCATTAAAGGGGTCATATTATGATTTTTTTTTTTTATTTGAAACATTTCTTTATGGTCTACATAACATGTAATGGTGGTTCTTTGGTCAAAATGTTGCATGGATTATGTTTTACAGACAATCTTCAAGTCGCTTTCTGACAGTCGCTTCAGGATGCGCCGTTTTGTGGACGGTCTTATTTACATGGCTCACCTTCGACAGTGTCTTCTCCCCGTCATCTTTGTTGTGGCGGTGTAGCGTGCAAGGACCGGAGTAGAAGAAGTGTCAAAATATGGAGCTAACTGTTTTAATGACATTCAGACTTTACTTCAATCAAAAATGGGGCAGCATTTCCTCATCCGTGGCTAAGTAGTGCAACAACAACGTCGGAAATGTGTCCCGTGAAAAAACTTTGACCGGAACGCTTTAAAAACTAAAGTTCCGTGGGTGAATTATGTAACCCCACTACACTGGTAGTTTTTAGCATTTCCATAGCAAGATGTAAGTTAGAACTTTACGCTACTTTATATTAGAAATGGCAACAGCAGAGGGTGAATGTCCCATAACAAGAAGATAGTGGAAAAGAATAAGCTTATCGACTACGGCATTGGCATGGACTTCAGTGGCGGACTTGCGCCAGATCTCAAATACAAATCGGCAGGTACCATAAGGTAAGAAAAGCTGGTTTTGCATAATATTGTGAAACAAAACTTCAGATACTGTAATGTCTGCTAGTAGGTGCCATTTTGCGGTCCTTATACATACACCATAGTACTACTTGTATCGCTGACTACGGTAGCCGTAACGGGCCAACAATCCATCAAGCGGTGCGGCTTCAAAGTCATATTAAATACGATGACGGATTTTTGAGTGCCATGTCCAAAGTTCTTTATTTTCAATGGAACATTTAAAGTTTTGGTGTTGTTTACTGGCATCATATTGCAGTCTACACGTAAATCTTATGTGTAGCTACCATCTACTGGTCAAACTTGTTACTCCATGTACCAAATAAAATTGTTCGAGGTCGGTAAGCACAACCAGAATTATTCCGTACATTAGGTGCACTGTTGATTTTTGAGAAAATGAAAAGATTTTAAGTGTGCCTTAGTCCGAAAAATACGGCAGGTTAGCAAAGGTTTGTGTGTACTAAAACACGAGCAAATTGATAGCACACGCAAAGCTGATCTACAAAATGTGTGGAAAGTGGCTTGTATCTGTTAAGTGAGCAGAATAAGGCGTACAATCCTCTGTCTTCGGTAATGTCGCTTGTAATTGATCTAGATTTTGGACACGGCTGACTGTGACTACCACAACTCATTTTCTTAATTTCTTTTAGTGAATCATCAAGTCAGAAAGTTGCCATTCGAAATGACTATAGGGCTTGAAAGAGTGACACAGTAAACACAATGCATTGTGGGTCTTGCTGGCCTCTGAATACCTTGTCTACACGGGTGAATGCAAGACTCTGTGTTAAAGTTTTGCTCTTTTCTTCAATAAGTTCAAAACATGGCACAAAGTTGCGGCATCCTCAACTGCCACAATCACTGTCAGGATTGCGTTAGGGGGAAAAAAAACATTTGGTGAGATATATCTCATTTACAGCGTGAAAGCAAAGCCAAGGAACTCGGGTTAGTGAGCAATACTGAGACGGCAAATAGCCAGCATAGCCGCTGTGAGATGATCAAACATATCTTCTACTGCCATCATCTGGTACATGGTGTTTTCGCGGCATTTTTACATTGATAAGTTTGAATCAAAGGCGCTGTTTTATTAAATTTCACACATGGCGTTTACGTTAGCGCTAGCCAAGCTAGACGTGGGCTGCAAACAACATCCATCCATCCATTTCTACCACTTATTCCCTTCGGGGTCACGGAGGGTGCTTGTGTGACGTTTCGCTGGCATCGTCGTGTGGTTTTGTTCTCTTGTGGATGCAGGCGGAATGGACACAACGTGAAGGTAAGAATGATAATTTATTTATAACTACAAAAACAAACTAAGATAAGAAATACTTGCACAAAGGCACTATAGACAAAACCAACAGAACTAGCATGTGAGATAGAAGGAACAAAAGACGCTAGCTTGTGAGCTAGGGAAATAAACAAAAAAATTGCGTGGAAGCTAATCGAGTTCCAAAGGGTATTTACCAGAATGCAGGATCGCGACGTCACCTGTTGCATCAAGAACAAATTACACTGCGAGACCGAAGGAACAAAAAGGGCAGGCTTAAATACAGGGGATAATCAAAAAGCAGGTGCCCGTGACAGTCAGAAGGCAGGTGACACAAATGCGTTGCTAAGGAAACGGAACAAACAGGAAGTGCCACCAGGAACTAAGGAAGACAAACTAACCAGATGTGATACAAAAACAGAACTAAACCAGAACATGACATGATCCAAGTGGCGGATCATGACAGCTGGAGCCTCCATCCATCCATCCATTTCCTACCGCTTATTCCCTTTGGGGTCGCGGGGGGCGCTGGTGCCTATCTCAGCTACAATCGGACGGAAGGCGGTGCACACCCTGGACAAGTCGTCACCTCATCGCAGCAGCTGGGGCCTATCTCAGCTATAATCGGGGCGAAGGCAGGGTACACGCTGGACAAGACGCCACCTTATCGCAGGGCCAACACAGAGACAGACGACATTCACACTCACATTCACATATTTGCTAGCGTTAGCATAGCATACAGTATTTTGGAAAAAAGCATGCAGTCTGTTTAATTTTTCTCATGGGTAAGCAGCAGAGGTGGGTAGTAATGCGCTACGTTAACTGCGTTACATTTACCTAGGTAACTTTTTGGATGAATTTTATCGTTAGAGTGAGTGTTGTCCCGATACCAATATTTTGGTACCGGTACCAAAATTAATTTCGATACTTGTCAGTACTTTTCTAAATAAAGGGGACCACAAAAAAATTGCCGCAGCGGCTAGGTGACACCTAGAGTATGAATGAATGAATGAGTGAATGAATGATCTTTATTGTCATTGTGCATGTACAGGTACAGGTCCAACGAAATTGAGGTTGCTTCCCTGAGGTGCTTTGCATTTAAAAAAAGAAGAAACCACACAATATACAAAAACAACACAATATACACGATATGGCCTAAGACCACCCTGGGAGGCAATGTAAAAAACGAGACAATAAAAACTATAAAGTGACTAGTAAAACTGATTAGAGAGGAGTAATGCTGATTCCCAGTGTGTAACAAGCAGTAGAACATGGATTAGAAAGGACAGATTATAAAAAATAATAATTAAAACAAATCTATATATACATATATTTTATATTCTTTTTTTGTTAACTTGGGACTTCTTGTGGGCTGGATTTTGGACGCTGGCGGGCTGTAGTCAGGTGACCCCTGTTCTAAAGTAATGCTACTCTTACTTGAGTACAATTTGTGGGTACCAATACCCACTTCTGGTAAGCGCAAAAATTAATAAGCATTATTTTCGGAGAAGTAGTGGAGTGATTAAAGTATTTAAAAGTTATAATGGGTTTCTTCTTTTTTTTTTTCAGGGAGACCTGCTTATGAAATGAGGCTGGGCACCCTCACTCCATCTGAGACACATAAAAGGTGAAAGCCTTATACGACACACAATTTGACGACGACAATTGAGGGCAATGAGCCTTAACAGACTTTGCATTATTCACCAATAAAAAACAGACTCCGTTGACGAGACATAAAAAAGTTTTGCTTCGACAATGGCGGTATCTTACTCAAATATTCTTGTCCATTGGACCTGCTTATATGGATCAAGTTCACCGATTTTACCTATTTTTAGAGGTAGTGAGCCTTTGAAATACGATACAGTTTGTATTTAGTAGGGTCCCTTGGTTTTTTTTATTATTACAATCCCTTTTAATCCAGTTTGTTGCACACTCACATTCCTGTGAGTACACCCATGTTAACAATAGCTTTGGTGTACAAAAATGGTTACTGCGGCCCCACAATGCATTGTGAAATTATGTGCCCTGCAGTTTTGTTTTTGTCCTGTCTTAGCTGCGTTTTTTCTATTACCATACTTGCCAACCTTGAGACCTCCGATTTCGGGAGGTGGTGGTGGGGGTGGGGGGTGGGGGGCTGGGGGGCGTTGGTCAGGGGTGGGGCGGAGGCATGGTTGGGGGCGTGGTTGGTGCAGGGGGCGTGGTTAAGAGGGGAGTATAATTCACCAACTCGAGTATTTCATATATATATATATATATATATGTATGTATGAAATACCTGACTTTCAGTGAATTCTAGCTATATATTTATTTTATTATATATATAAATAAAAGAAATAGTTGAATTTCAGACGGCACCTATCAAATATACAGTAATAAAAACACAGTTGTTATACTAACTGTACTGTGCTTGCTGGTTACTAAAATAAAACCAACAACACTTACCTTTCACTATTTGAGTAACCTTTGTTCTGCCATTTGCGTACTGGCGAGAGACACTTGCCGTCAGGTGCGCAACACCACATAAATCTTTGGCCAATCAAAAAGCAAACCCATAACGCTATAGCCAACATTCACCAGGAGATGGCGACAGACAACATAGAATCAGTCTCTATTACAGATGGCGTCGCCATGGCTGTAACTTCCTCGTTCTTCTGCTTCGTCTCCTTGTGTGTGCAGTTTTTTATTCAAATCCGTAGATGTTGTACGTGATTGGGCAGGCAAGCTGTTTATATAGTGGGAAAGCGGGCGTGAAAACAGGCTGTCCCCACTCATGTCCGAGGGGGCGTGTCCTCCAGCTCCCGAATTTCAGGAGATTTTCGGGAGAAAATTTCTTCCGGGAAGTTTTCGGGAGAGGCGCTGAATTTGGGGAGTCTCCCGGAAAATCCGAGAGGGTTGGCAAGTATGTCTATTACACTCAACAACTGAAGGAACATCCTCCAAATCTGGTGATTTAAAATTGTTGCTAGGGGTTCTATATCTAAAGTGTCTTAAAGCTGACCACTCTTCAGTTCAGTTCAGTTCAGTTTCAGTTTATTTGAAACGTGCATGCGATATAATTTAATGCATCACATATTTCCAGTTGTTTAATTACATCACATCCGAAAAGGAGTAGGAAGAAGCAGAGCTTTTTTAATGCTGCCTCTTTTCATACCACAGCAATTGTATCCCATTTCCTTGTTCTCTGTAACAGAACAGTGAATAAATAAATAATAAATGAATAATATACCATAGTATGTAAACATATATTAAATACATAAACAATATTTATCTAAAAAGAAAACAAGGGGGAAAAAAAAGAAAAAAAGGGTTCAAGATCAACGTTCCCTCTAAGGCAGTGGTTCTCAACCTTTTTTCAGTGATGTACCCCTTCTGAATATTTTTTTAATTCAAGTACCCCCTAATCAGAGCGAAGCATTAAAGAGATAAAGAAGTAAAATACAGCACTATGTCATAAGTTTCTGATTTATTAAATTGGATAAAATATTGCTCATTTGTAGTGGTCTTTCTCGAACTATTTAGAAAAAAAAAGATATAAAAATAACTACAAACTTGTTGAAAAATAAACAAGTGATTAAATTTTGAATAAAGATTTTTACACATAGAAGTAATCATCAACTTAAAGTGCCCTCTTTGGGGATTGTAATAGAGATTCATCTGGATTCATGAACTTAATTCTAAAAAAATTTTTAGAGTTTGTTGGTGAGGAACCCCAAGATGCAGAGTTGGAGGCAGGCATGCGTAAGAAATTATTTAATTAAACACTAAAACGAGAACAAACCAAAAGGGTACCAACAAAAGGCACGCGCAATGCGGATAACAAACTTGGCTAAGAACAAAAACACTTACTGTGACACGACGGAACTATGGCGTGAGCAGAGTAAACAGAAGTAGACAAAGCTACAAGTGACAAAACAGGTAGTGGTGACATCGACACGACACGGCACGACAATAATCCAGCATCTGACTGGAAGACAAAACAGGTTCAAATAGTGGCTGGCTGATTGACACCAGGTGTGGCCAGGTGCCAATCAGCCACAGCTGAGGGGACACGGCACTCAGAGAGATGAACAGGAAACAGAGCCAAAATAAGAGTGCTGACAGGAACTAAAGACGGGAAACAAAGACAAATGCAGAGGAAAAACTAAGACATAGACCAAACTGTCAGGGACAAGCCTAACTCATTTCTTCACAAAAAAAAAATCTTTAACATCAATATTTATGAAACATGTCCACAAAAAATCTAGCTGTCAACACTGAATATTGCATTGTTGCATTTCTTTTCACAGTTTATGAATTTACATTTATATTTTGTTGAAGTATTATTCAATAAATACATTAGTAAAGGATTTTTGAATTGTTGCTATTTTTAGAATATTTTTAAAAAATCTCACGTACCCTTTGACATACCTTCAAGTACCCCAGGGGTACGCGTACCCCCATTTGAGAACCACTGCTCTAAGCTACGCGCCTGTGCAATTGCACACTGGTCACGCGTCCTCTGCGCACGGCAAATCTAGGCTGCACACAAAATTGAATAAAAAGATAAGCGCATAACAGTGTGCAGGTCTGCCGTCGCTCACATGTGCGCCACTGAATGCTCAAGTTTTAACGTTTGCTCACACATATGAAATATTGGAAGGACAATTGTTGAAGATGTTCATCATAATTCTTGTTCTTTGTACTTTGTGAACACCTGTAGTTTGAACAGGCTCTCAAACTGAATCATATTGGTGCTTTGTTTGATTTCTTTGGTTAATCCATTCCATATTTTAATTCTACATACCGATATGCCAAAAGTTTTAAGTGTTGTACCAGCATAAATATGTTTTAAATTAGATTTTCCACGAAGGTTATAGTTCTCTTTTGTTCAGAATAATTTTGTACATTCTCGGGTAGCAGGATATAGTTTGCTTTGTACATAATTTTAGCTATTTACAAATGCACCAAAACGTTGAATTTCAATGTTTTTGATTCAATAAATAAAGTGTGTGTCACTTCTCTATATCCAACATTATGTGTTATTTTAACTGATCTTTTTTATAAGACAGTGAGTGAATGAAGTGCACATTTGTAGTTGTTTCCCCATTGTTCTGCACCATAACTCAGATATGGTAACACTAGTGTGGAGAGGCGGAGCCGACGGTCAGACAGCGGGGCGGGGCACGCTGGAGCCCTGACCAAGATCGCGGCAAGAAGGCGGAGAATGCTGCTGTGCGAGCTACGAGCGAGATCAGGTGCGTGGCTCGCACACCGGCACACAATCATCTTATCTCCTCTGGCTGTATAAAAGGGGAGAAGGAGGGATCGTGGCAGAAGGAGTTGGAGAGCCTGCTACGACGAACAAAGAGCAAGAGAGAGAGAGCCGCAGACGAAGACAGCGATGACGCGGCCGACTGAAAGCGAGCGAGGCGCGAGCAGGAGAGAAGGAGCTGAAAAGCGTCCCGACCCAAAGACAAAGCTTGTGTTATTTGAAAAAATAAACAAGAATCAAACCTGCTCAGCAATGTCCTTCCTGAATGGTCCATGGAACCCGCACGACGACGGCAAGAGTCTGTCACAACTAGCGAGCAGTAAAGAATATGAAGTGATTTATGGTCTAGAACAGTGGTCCCCAACCATTTTGTAGCTGCGGACCGGTCAACGCTTGATAATTTTTCTTTGTCATGAAAAAGGCAGGTTTTTGTCATGAAAAAGGGAGATTTTGTTGGGTTGGTGCACCAATTGTAAGCGTATCTTGTGTATTTTATGTTGATTTAAGAAAAAGAAAAAAAAATTACAAATTAATAAAAAATTCTTCTGCGGCCCGGTACCAATCGAGCCGGTGGTTGGGGACCACTGGTCTAGAACACGTTTTGCTTTATTCATTATTGACGTGTTTCTTGCTACTTTATGTTGTGATGTTTCTAAAAGTCAGTGCCCTCCGAGGAGGGAAACCAGGCCGACGTACTTAGAAAAACTCAGAGCGAACAAAAGACATGGAAGTCCGGATCAGGAAGCCGGGATTTTACTAGAAACAAAGTTGGTATTGGTCGAGGAGAGAGAGGGTCGGCAATAGTCCAAAAAGCATTACTGGAAAGTCTTACATGTAACAAATGGACTGTCAGGCTATTTATGCTGGGCAGACAGATGTTGATGAGGTGTTGGAGCACAGGTTTAGGCGGTAGCGCAGTTTTAGGTAGAAGTGGCAGGCAGGTAAATCAGGGTGGATGCAAGTAAATGGGAAAGTCCTGGCTGGAAACAAATACACCCACGTACTGACTATGGCAAAGACACTAAAACATTTCTTTCTATTTTATCTTTTTTTAATCACTATCAGGGCTTTTTTAAAGAAATGATTGTGTGGTTTATTCATACGACTGGTATTATTTAAATCAGGGCTTCTAAACCTTTTTGACCTCTGGGGCCAACTATTCCACTACAGAGGGTCCCAAAGCCCACTCAAATATTAACACTGAATAAGTAATCTTACTTTTGATTTTAATTGTATTCAATAAATATATCTAACCTACATACAGTTTACACCTTTGTCAAATGATGTGAAACCATGTGTTAATCACAAATATTATTATTTATTGAACACATAAACCTCAGGCTTAGGTCAGGCTGATTAGAAAAATAAGTACCAACAAAATATACTGCATAAGAAGATTTGTTTTCCCTACAATTATGTTGTGCTTGAATACATAAACTAAAATAATAATGAATATGAGTGTCAATATTGTCTGTCTATTTGTGTTGGCCCTGCGATAAGGTGGCGACTTGTCCAGGGTGTACACCGCCTTCCACCTGAATGCAGCTGAAATAGGCTCCAGCACCCCCCGCGACTCCAAAAGGGACTAGCGGTAGAAATGGATTGATGGATGAATGGATATTTGTTGTCAATAAAATTCAAGTGTAAATAAAAATACATCTTCACCACTTGAGTCATCATTTTTGCGCTTAAGAAACTTTAGCGCCAGACTTCTTCTGTTTGTTTGATATTGTCATTACTGCCACAAGTGGCGGAAAAGTGTATTATAACTGAGTACAGCTGCGGTTCATACACGAAACAGATCAGCCATCTAATCCAGGGCTATTTAACTACATCATGAGGAGTGCCGCAGTTTCAATATTAATAGATTTTATTTGTAAAAAGCACATTACATTGAGCAAACAACCTCAAAGTGCTACAGTGTATTAAAAAAAAGATAATAATAATAATAATAATAACAAGATAATAAAAATAAATAAAAATAAAAACTAGAACAGCCTAGTAGCTAGAATTAGTATGCATACAACTATAAAAAGGCTTTTTTTTTTTTAAGAAATGGGGGAGGGGTGGGCAAGAGCTCAAGGGGCCGGACATCGAAATGTGATTGTTTTGTCTGAAAGTGCTTCCACAGGTTATATTCCTTTGAGACTGTGTTTACTTAATTGCAAAGTAAAACACATCGGCTTTCACTCTGCACTGTCGATAAATTCGTTATTCTGCCCTTGCTACTCATTTCCAGCGTGTGCAGCTAGTTAACAGCATGAAGAAACAGAAGCTCCATACATTTAGTTTGGGATTGATATTCCTTCTTTTGAATTATTTTCCTTCCTCGGTTTTATTTCTTTACACGTCTTCCTTTATTTAGGGTTGTAAGAAAGAAAAATATTAATATAAAATTAACATTACAAAAGTATGCTATCCTTTTTGTGTTTAACATAAACAATGTCCATTGTGTATTTTACAGAAATAAAATAGAAGGTTTAATATTAATACATTCACACAATGAAATACAGATGTTTAAGCATACTGAAATGAAAAAACATCCAAATCAATATCAAAAGGATTAGGATTAAATAAGCTCTGCTTCTTCCTACTCCTTTTCATATGTGCTGTAATGAAACAACTGGAAATATGTGATGTTTTACATTATAATGTATGCATGCTTGAAATAAACAAACTGAACTGAACATTGGACACAATGTATGTGGCTCATCACAAAAGCGTTATCGCTCTCTACTGGTCAAATTTAGCACTACATGTATTAAATAAGCTTTGATTGCCACCGCTAGTTACTCTCAGACAAAAAAAACAACACAATCACGAATACTAAAAAGCTCCCGAAGTCAGCAATTCCAGTACAAAACAGAGTAAATATCTTTATGCACAATATCTACTTACAAAGATTTGACCATGTTTCATGATGAAGCTTACAGGTGTGTCCATTGCTTAAAAGGTTTTGATTGATTGATTGATTGATTGATTGATTGATTGATTGATTGATTGATTGATTGATTGATTGAAACTTTTATTCGTACATTGCACAGTACAGTGGGGCGGCATAGCTCGGTTGGTAGAGTGGCCGTGCCAGCAACTTGAGGGTTGCAGGTTCGATTCCCGCTTGTGCCACCCTAGTTACTGCCGTTGTGTCCTTTGGCAAGACACTTTACCCACCTGCTCCCAGTGCCACCCACACTGGTTTAAATGTAACTTAGATATTGGGTGTCACTATGTAAAGCGCTTTGAGTCACTTGAGAAAAAGCGCTATATAAATATAATTCACTAATTCACTTCACTTTACTACAGTAGACATTCTGTACAATTGACCACTAAATGGTAACACCCGAATAAGTTTCTCAACTTGTTTAAGTGGGGGTCCACATTAACCAATTCATGGTAGGTCCGACATGAAACAATGACTTTAGTCAGAATATTAAATATATACTTGCTCGGGGCAAAACATTCATACTTTGTTGTCCAGCCATCGTTAAATATCAGATTTTTGCAATTTATTTCAATTTTTTTTATCAGGGTTGAATGTGTTGTCTTTTTCTACTCACCCCACTGCTGCTTAATTGTGACACATACGCCTCTCTGTTGCCCCCTGTGGGGTGGCGGGGTACCGCTTACATCATCAACCCTATTTGAATGGCTTCATCACGCCTATTTGGGTGGTGTTTGGCATGTCAAATGAAAAGCTTTGGCGGACCGGATGGGGCCCAAGGGCCCCCAGTTGAATAAGCCTGCTCTAGGGGGTGCTACCGGCACAACAATGGGACCTATAGTTGAACACTGATTCAAATTGTACTTCAAATAGGAAGCAGTTTCCATCCATTTTTCTACCATATGTCCCTCTCGGGTTCGTGGGGGGCGCCGGGGTATACCTCGGGTACATTCGGACGGTAAGCGGGTTACACCCTGTTTCCACTCAAAAAGTGGGCCCATTTTCTCTGTGCTATTTTGTGATAATTTGTCATTAAATAGAAGCATATTGTCTGAATTGAACGTTTATACAAATACTGAGAGTTCACGCAAATATTTTTGACCCTTTGGTGAGGTATTAAATATTAACCAGATACCGATAGCTCAAAAGCTATTGTTTGGATATTCCTGTGCTAGACATACACTATATTGCCAAAAGTATTTGGCCACCTGCCTTGACTCACATATGAACTTGAAGTGCGATCCCATTCCTAACTCATAGGGTTCAATATGATGTCAGTCCACCGTTTGCAGCTATTACAGCTCCAACTCTTCTGAGAAGGCTGTCCACAAGGTTGCAGAGTGTCTTTATAGGAATTTTCGACCATTCTTCCAAAAACGTATTGGTGAGATCATACACTGATGTTGGTCGAGAAGGCCTGGCTCTAAGTCTCCGTTCTAATGCATCCCAAAGGACTCTGTGCAGGCCAGTCAAGATCATCCACACCACTCTGTCATACGTGTCTTTATGGACCACGTCATGTTGGAAGAGGAAGGGGCCCGCTCCAAACTGTTCCCACAAGGTTGGGAGCATGGAATTGTCCAAAATGTTTTGGTATCCTGGAGCATTTAAAGCTACTTTCACTGGAACTAAGGGGCCAATCCCAGCTCCTGAAAAACAATCCCGCACCGTAATTCTGATCATTTGGATGGGTGGCCAAATACTTTTGGCAATATAGTGTATGTAAAAAAAAAGGTCCTGTATTAAAAATATTGTATTCTAAAACAGGACAATTGTTAAAATAAACATGTATCAAATAAGTATAGTTGCAAATTAATTACTGATACAAAGTCTCCAAGTCAGAAGGGTACTAGTAAAATCCAGTAACATGCGTGTCCACATCTCTCAACTTACTGCGTCATGAGACCCCAACAGGGACAAGCGGTAAAAAATGGCTGGGTGGAGATTAAGTTAAAGTTAAATTACCAATGATTGTCACACACACACTAGGTATCATGAAATTTGTCCTCTGCATTTGACCCATCCCCTTGATCACCCCCTGGGAAGTGAGGGGAGCAGTGGGCAGCAGCAGTGCCCCGCCCGGGAATCTTTCATTGTAATAACCCCCAATTCCAACCCTTGATGCTGAATGCAAAGCAGGGAGGTAATGGTATGATTCGGCTGGGATTTGAACTCACAACCTACCGATCCACTCTACCCACTAGGCCACTGAGTAGGTAAGTTAATGAGTTATTGTAGCCACTAAGTGTTGCCAAAAAACAATTACCACTCTTCTTCAACATACAGACAGTATATGACTATTCCAGAAGGGTAATAATAAATAGGTTAGTGTTTTTCTTCCCTAAAAATAGTCTCTATTTGATTAATTTCACTTTATCAAACATTTTTTAACATTGCACACTACAAAATAATACAACAATGCATGATTTGTGCTGATATCATATCAGATCATTATCGAAATGGGCCAATACTCAAGGCCCCTATAGAAGCAAAAAAATTGGTTGCATCATTGGACTGATTAGTAAGATTTACGCGCAGACTTTATTTATAGTGTTTATGCTGTCTTGCTGTTCCCTTTTTTATTTTACACATGTTACAGCAGGGCTAAACATTTTCTTCTTCATATTCACGGCAGCACCACTGTGGTCAAGCGGGTCACAGAGCATACACACACCTTATAGACCAAACTAACCATCAGACCACACATATTTAAGGAGCAAACGACACAACCAATTTCTGCTTTTCTGTTCGTGCAACTTAAACGGTTACTGTATTTTAATAATTTTGTTTCTATTTTCGACAGGATTAGTTCAGCTAATTGTATTCAAAAACTCTCAAGTGCAATTAAAAGTACTTTCAGCCTTGGTAATGAATTGGCATTTTGCCCAGTGCTCAACACACAGAAATGACGATTAACACAAAAAACGTCTTCGAGATTTGCACACGCACAATATCTTTAATGCATAAGTGTGTTCAAATAGAACCCAAAGTGGGTCCCGGGCGCCATTTGCGGCCCGCAGGTAATTTTTTTAATGGTCCCACATTCTAAAAATACGATTAAAAAAAATAAAAAAAGGAAAAAAGTGGTATAAAAGAGCAAACAGGTCAAATGTAACAAGAAAATGTTGCATTAGGGACGGCGTGGCGCAGTGGAAGAGTGGCCGTGCGCAACCCGAGGGTCCCTGGTTCAATCCCCACCTGGTACCAGCCTCGTCACGTCCGTTGTGTCCTGAGCAAGACACTTCTTGCTCCTTGCTCCTGATGGGTGCTAGTTAGCGCCTTGCATGGCAGCTCCCTCCATCAGTGTGTGAATGTGTGTGTGAATGGGTAAATGTGGAAGTAGTGTCAAAGCGCTTTGAGTACCTTGAAGGTAGAAAAGCGCTATACAAGTACAACCCATTTATCAATGTTTGTTCTACTAACACAAAGCTGCTGTGCAGGCTATTTATTTCTTTAAAAAAAAAATAATAATAATCCAAATCAATGTCATTAAGAATTATTGACCTATTCAAGGCTCCATTTACTTCACATTAAATATTCCACTTTGAGATATTTTTTGGGGAAAATGTTGCATATTTTGTGTTTGCCTTTTAAAAAACAAAGTTTTTTGTTTGTTTTTTAAAAGAAGGGCGTAATGCAGCTGAGATAGGCTCCCGCGACCCCAAAAGGGACAAGCGGTAGAAAATGGATGGATGGATGGGTCTAAAACGAACAAACCAAAAACATGAACAACAATAAAATTGTAAGTAAATAAGTAAACTTAAGTAAACAGTAAAAAAAATTTAAAATTTATTTTTTAACACTTTAATGAGTAGAACCCTTTTGGATCCCCAATAATTTTAGTGGGAATTTTTGTGTGTGTCATTGCTCAAAAAATAATAATGAATTAAAATCAACGTTATGAATTATTGACCTTTTTAAGGCTCCAATTATTATAACATCTCAAATATTCCACTTAAAAATGTCATTGTGTGAAAATATTGCATTTTTTGTGTGTTTTCCATAAAAAGCTGGGTTTTCTTTGACAAAAACAGCATAAAACTTCAATCTTTAGCAATGTTATATTGACAAATTGACCTGATGTTGATATAGAGATTTATTGAATAATGATAAAAATAATAACACCAAATAATGACATATTTTTATCATGTTTTTGACCAAAACCCTTTGGGGTCCCCAAGATCAAGCCTGAGTGGAGGCCTAAATGTATATTTTTTATACATATTTTGTATTGGTTTTTAAAATAAAAACTATCACAATGCCACATTGGTTTGATTTTTCAGTGTGCGGCCCTCAGTGGAAAAAGTTTGGACACCCCTGTAATAGAGCATGGAAAAAAAGCACATGAACATTTACTTTATTAGATATATTTAAAGGGTCGTATAAAAAGTCAACCTTTAGATAAGAATTCTCAGCTTTCATTGAACCCGAGCGAGCAATATCGATTTAACCTTTATTGTATATTGAAGTTCAGTGATTCTCAAACTGTGGTATGGTCACCACTGGTCAGAGTCGTGTAGTATGGCCAACTCGTTTTGAGGCGATCTCTTCAATGATTGGTCACATGACAACAAGGCGCCATGACCGCTACTAACTTTGTGTTTGCGGCGCTTCCGTGTTAGTTTTTCATCGTGTATAAATGGGGGTTCATCATGAGGCTAGTCCACCCGCAGGAATTGTGAAAAGATTTCACATCGCTTTCCCCACAACCCGGAAAGAAGATAAGTATGGGAAGTGAAGGTTTACCATCAACACTGGAGAGCCACCGATTACGGCTTCTTGTGCCAGGTCAACACACCACACAGCTTCTGCGTATTGTTCAGGGGAGGTTACACAGAAGCTAATACAAACAATAACAGAAGAAATTTGTACATTTTAGAAATGGTTTGACAAAAATAGCCTATCTTTGAATCTCAGTAAAACCAAATGGTTGGACATAAAAAATATACAAACTCCTTATTTAAAAATATTGAAATTTAATGATTTGGTAAAATTGCAAACAGCTAAAATTATGAGAGAAGCCGGCGGCGTTTCTGGATGTTGTTGATGAATGGCTTTCACTTTGCATAGTAGAGCTTTAAAGGGGAACATTATCACAATTTCAGAAGGGTTAAAACCAACAAAAATCAGTTCCCAGTGGCTTATTTTATTTTTGGAAGTTTTTTTTCGAAATTTTACCCATCACGCAATATCCTGAAAAACTGCTTCAAAGTGCCTGATTTTCACCATCGCTATATCCACTTGTCCATTTTCCTGTGACGTCACTGCGTGATACCAATACAAACAAACATGGCGGATAGAACAGAAAAATATAGCGAAATTAGCTCGGATTCAGACTCGGATTTCAGCGGCTTAAGCGATTTAACAGAAAACGCATGTATTGAAACGGATGGTTGGAGTGTGGAGGCAGAAAGCGAAAACGAAATTGAAGAAGAAACTGAAGTTATTGAGCAATATCACGACAGACAACGACAACGAGGACGAATTTGGCGATCGCCTTCTAACCAACGATTGCATCTTTTGACCACTGGTGCAACTTGAATCCGTCAAATGGTATGTGTTTGTTTGGCATTAAATGCTGGTGGAGGGAAAGGCTGGATGCAAATATAGCTACAAATGAGGCATAATGATGCAATATGTACATACAGCTAGCCTAAATAGCGTGTTAGCATCGATTAGCTTGCAGTCATGCCGTGCGCAAATATGTGTGATTAGCACATAAGTCAATAACATCAACAAAACTCACCTTTGTGATTTCGTTGAATTTATCGTTGGAAATCCATCTGCTTTGAGTGTCGCAGGATATCCACACATCTTTGTCGTAGCATCGCTATCGTCGGTAGCAATGCAAGACAGAACAGAACAAACGAGGGACTTTCGCATCTTTTGACCACTGGTGCAACTTGAATCCGTCGATTGGTATGTGTTTGTTTGGCATTAAAGGTGGGTGGAGGGAAAGGCTGGATGCAAATATAGCTACAAATGAGGCATGATGATGCAATATTTACATACAGCTAGCCTAAATAGCATGTTAGCATCGATTAGCATGCCATGACCATTGATATGTCTGATTAGCACACTCCACGTAAGTCAACTTCCTTTTGTGACGTCACGGGTGAAAGGTCATTGCTCTGAAAGGCGAACAATTGAAAGAAGTTTCAATCACCGAATTCACCCTTTTAGAGTTCGGAAATCGGTTAAAAAAACATATGGTCTTTTGTCTGCAACATCAAGGTATATATTGACGCTTACATAGGTCTGGTGATAATGTTCCCCTAGCGACCAACTGTATTTAGTGACAGTGTTTTTCTGAAGTGTTCCTGAGCCCATGTAGTGATAGCGATTGATGTCAGTTTTTGATACAGTGCCGTCTGAGGGATCGAAGGTCACGATTATTCAATGTTGGTTTCTGGCCATGCCGCTTCAAGGAGTGATTTCTCCAGATTTTCTGAACCTTTTTATGACATTATTGACCGTGGATGTTGAAATCTCTAAATGTCTTGCAATTGCTCTTTGAGAAACGTTGTTCTTAACCTGTTTGACTATTTACTCACGCAGTTGTGGACAAAGGGGTGTACTTAACCCCATCCTTTCTTGTGAAAGACTGAGCATTTTTTGGGAAGCTGTTTTTACACCCAATCATGGCACCCAACTGTTCCCAAATAGCCTACACACCTGTGGGATGTTCCAAATAAGTGTTTGATGAGCATTCCTTAACTTTATCAGTATTTGTTAAGGTAACGTGTGGAGTTCCCCAGGGTTCAGTCCTTGGCCCTGCACTCTTCAGCATCTACATGCTACCTCTGGGTGACGTCATACGCAAATACGGTGTTAGCTTTCACTGTTATGCTGATGACACCCAACTCCACATGCCCCTAAAGCTGACCAACACGCTGGACTGTGGTCAGCTGGAGGCGTGTCTTAATGAAATTAAACAATGGATGTCCGCTAACTTTTTGCAACTCAACGCCAAAAAAACGGAAATGCTGATTATCGGTCCTGCTAGACACCGACCTCTATTTAATAATACAACTGTAACATTTGACATCCAAATAATAAAACATGGTGACTCTGTAAAGAATCTGGGTATTATCTTCGACCCAACTCTCTCCTTTGAGTCACACATTAAAAGCGTTACTAAAACGGCCTTCTTTCATCTCCGTAATATCGCTAAAATTCGCTCCATTTTGTCCACTAACGACGCGGGGATCATTATCCATGCGTTTGTTACGGCTCGTCTCGATTACTGTAACGTATTATTTTCGGGTCTCCCCATGTCTAGCATTAAACGATTACAGTTGGTACAAAATGCGGCTGCTAGACTTTTGACAAGAACAAGAAAGTTTGATCATATTACGCCTATACTGGCTCACCTGCACTGGCTTCCTGAGCACTTAAGATGTGACTTTAAGGTTTTACTACTTATGTATAAAATACTACACGGTCTAGCTCCAGCCTATCTTGCCGATTGTATTGTACCATATGTCCCGGCAAGAAATCTGCCTTCAAAGGACTCCGTCTTATTAGTGATTCCTAAAGCCCAAAAAAAGTCTGCGGGTATAGAGCGTTTTCCGTTCGGGCTCCAGTACTCTGGAATGCCCTCCCGGTAACAGTTCGAGATGCTACCTCAGTAGAAGCATTTAGGTCTCACCTTAAAACTTATTTGTATACTCTAGCCTTTAAATAGACCTCCTTTTTAGACCAGTTGATCTGCCGCTTCTTTTCTTTTTCTCCTCTGTCCCCCCCTCCCTTGTGGAGGGGTCCAGTCCGATGGCCATGGATGACGTACTGGCTGTTCAGAGTCGGGACCCAGGATGGACCGCTCGTCGGGACCCAGGATGGACCGCTTGCCTGTGTTTCGGTTGGGGACATCTCTACGCTGCTGATCCGATTCCGCTTGGGATGGTTTCCTGTGGACAGGACTCTCGCTGCTGTCTTGGATCCGCTTTGAACTGAACTCTCGCGGCTGTGTTGGAGCCACTATGGATTGAACTTTCACAGTATCATGTTAGACCCGCTCAACATCCATTGCTTTCGGTCCCCTAAGGGGTTTGGGGGGGTTGCCCACATATGAGGTCCTCTCCAAAGTTCTCATGGTCATCATTGTCACTGGCGTCCCACTGGGTGTGAGTTCTCTTTGCCCACTGGGTGTGAGTTTTCCTTGCCCTTATGTGGGTTCTTCCGAGGATGTCGTAGTCATAGTGGTTTGTGCAGCCCTTTGAGACATTTGTGATTTGGGGCAATATAAATAAACATTGATTGATTGATTGATATTTAATGCCACTTTTCCCAACTTCTTTGTCACGTGTTGCTGGCATCAAGTTCACAAAATGATTATTTACAAAAAAAAAATGTTTATCAGTTTGAACATCAAATATGTTGTCTTTGTAGCATATTCAACTGAATATGGGTTGAAAATGATTTGTAAATCATTGTATTCCGTTTATATTTACATCTAACTCAATTTCCCAACTCATATGGAAACGGGGTTTGTACATTGGAGGCAGCCACCACAGTTGACATACATTACACAGAAGTCATCATTTCTCCGTGATTGTTGGTCCAAAGCTAATTAAAATTTGGGCAAAAACGAGGGTGGTAACTTATTTTTTAGTCGTTCTGTGTGTTGTTGTTTTTTAACGTTTATTGCGCCGTTGGTAATAAAAAGTAATTAAATTACAAGCGTTTAAAATAAAACAATTGAAAAACAGATAAAAAAAATTGAATAAAACAATAAAATACATCCATAAAATAAAATAAAACAATAAAAAAAACTAATCAATAAAATAGATCAAAACAATAAAAGACACAGAGTACCACAAGACTCACACAATTTAAAAGCCAGAGAATAAAAGTGGGTTTTAAGACGAGACTTAAAACATTCAACAATTGGGGACATTCTGACATGAGAGGGCAGAACATTCCAAAGTTTAGGGCCAACAACAGAGAAGGCCCTGTCTCCCCTAGTTTTAAGCCTCGCTTTAGGCCCTACAAGTTGGAACTGGCCCTCGGGCTTCAACGCGCGAGCTGGAGCATACATTTGAATGAGGGCTGTCATGTACTTCGGGGCAAGTTCATTCAAAGCTTTAAAAACAAACAGAACAATTTTTTAATCAAGAATCCCAAGGTTAAAGTAATGTTTTACTTTCCTATATTCAAAAACAGTGACTATTCACACAGGGGCCAACAATACTAAAAATATTTGTTTTATAAAACATCTGCCTTGTTTTTAATAAATACCTAGGCCTACTACTAGGGGTGTGGGGAAAAATCGATTTGAATACAAATCGAATCGATTCTCATTTTTAAAAAAATCGATTTTTAATTTTTATTTTTTTTAATCAATCCAACAAACCACTACACAGCAATACCATAACAATTCAATCCAATTCCAAAACCAAACCTGACCCAGCAACACTCAGAACTGCAATAAACAGAGCAATTGAGAGGAGACACAAACACGACACAGAACAAACCAAAAGTAGTGAAACAAAAATGAATATTATCAGCAACAGTATCAATATTAGTTATAATTTCAGCATAGCAGTGATTAAAAATCCGTCATTGACATTATCATTAGACATTTATAAAAATAAAAAAAAAGAACAATAGCGTCATAGTGGCTTACACTTGCATCGCATCTCATAAGCTTGACAACACACTGTGTCCAATGTTTTCACAAAGATTAAATAAGTCATATTTTTGGTTCGTTTAATAGTTAAAACAAATTTACATTATTGCAATCAGTTGATAAAATATTGTCCTTTACAATTAGAAAAGCTTTTTTTTTTTAAATTTGCTACTCTGCTTGCATGTCAGCAGACAGAGGTCGATCCTGATGAAATCCTATGTATTGAAAGAATACAGAATCGTTTTGAATTGGAAAAATATCGATTTTGAATCGAGAATCGCTTTGAATCGAAGAAAATCGACATATTATCGAATCGTGACCCCAAGAATCGATATTGAATCGAATCGTGGGACACCCAAAGATTCGCAGCCATACCTACTACACTACAGTATTTCAAGGTTGGTTATTATTAGTTTTCCTTGCCCTTATGTGGGCCTACCGAGGATGTCGTAGTGGTTTGTGCAGCCCTTTGAGACACTAGTGATTTAGGGCTATATAAGTAAACATTGATTGATTGATTGATTTATATTATGGTGGTACTCTTTCTGAGGTGGTATAAGTTTGCAAACCACTGTTGTAGTTGTTGCGAAGCGGCTCATGATTTACGACGCATTACTTTTCACTACAAACACAATATGCACTGACAGAATATCTAGGCGCAGTCAAGGCGTTGAGGGGATCCGGTTTGGTGGCTGCAGGATTATGTCTCTGCTTTTTGCAGATGATGTGGTCCTGATGGCTTCATCTGGCCAGGATCTTAAGCTCTCACTGGATCGGTTCGCAGCAGAGTGTGAAGCGACTGGGATGAGAATAAGCACCTCCAAGTCCGAGTCCATGGTTCTCGCCCGGAAAAGGGTGGAGTGCCATCTCCGGGTTGGGGAGGAGACCCTGCCCCAAGAGAAGTCTTGTTCACGAGTGAGGTCGTCTTCAGTAATGCGGACGCTGTATCGATCCGTTGTGGTGAAGAAGGAGCTGGGCCGGAAGGCAAAGCTCTCAATATACCGGTCGATCTACGTTCCCATCCTCACCTATGGTCATGAGTTTTGGGTTATGACCGAAAGGACAAGATCACGGGTACAAGCGGCCGAAATGAGTTTCCTCCGCCGGGTGGCGGGGCTCTCCCTTAGAGATAGGGTGAGTAGCTCTGTCATCCGGGAGGAACTCAAAGTAAAGCCGCTGCTCCTCCACATCGATAGGAGCCAGATGAGGTGGTCCGGGCATCTGGTCAGGATGCCACCCGAACGACTCCCTAGGGAGGTGTTTAGAGAACGTCCAACCGGTAGGAGGCCACGGGGAAGACCCAGGACACGTTGGGAAGACTATGTCTCCTGGCTGGCCTGGGAACGCCTCTGGATCCCCCGGGAAGAGCTGGACAAATTGGCTGGGGAGAGGAAAGTCTGGGCTTCCCTGCTTAGGCTGCTGCCCCCACGACCCTACCCCGAATAAGTGGAAGAAGATGGATGGCTGGACAATATGCATCCCTAAAATTGTGGCCAAACTAAATATCTATATGTTATATGTTTTCAACAAAAGCATGTGTAATGTGTTGAATTGGTAATTAGTTGTCCTGAGCTAGCTGTGGGGCACAAAAAGACGCCATGAAAAGACAGACCTGCAGACATACAGTACTGTACAGTACAGTACAGCAACCCCACCAGGCACACCCAAAGGACTATTTTGTCTGAATTGAATTCTTGCGAGTCCTGTCCAGCAGAAACAGTCCATTTCATCTCAGGCCCATGTTTCATCCCCCCATCTCTCTCTCCTTTCTGTGTGTGTGAGACACATTGCCAACTGTAGTTCCTGGTTACAGCAATTAACACTCATTAGCTTGCAATAGGGGAACACAGGGCTCCCCCTAGAGGTGAAACCCAATCACTGGCGCTGCTGCTGAGAAATCTTAGTGGGATTTTTAGTGACCAATAAAAACCAGGGTGCACTTGTGTTTTGTGAGATGAGATAGTCATACTGTTTGACAATCAACCAGACCATGTGTTGATGGCTTCATTATTATTATTATTATTTAATTAGAGCTGTGTATTTGCATGTGTGTATGTGCGAGTGCTGGGGTTTTATTTAAGCTTGCAAAAACACTTGAAAGTCTGCACACCTGGTCCACACAGCTGTTTTACACATAGCTGTCCATCTGTGCACTCGCTCCCATGCACGGAAAAGTGCAAAGACACACACACATTGCTGTTTCTGTCAGGACTTGGAATAAGGAGTGGACCCAGATGCAGAGATGAGGTTCTAATAAAGCTTTTATTTTGAAACAACTTTTAAACCTCCAGAGCCAGAGTATTGCGCACTTAATGATTAACAAAAAATCTGCGGAAATAATTCCAAAATAAGATAAACCAAAAATCACTCCAAATAATAGGAGGAATAAACTAACTAAAAGACGAACTACAATTAAAGTCATATCTACTATAAAAAATAACAAAGCGCTCCAACAGGAGGAAGAACAAAAAAGCTATAAATTAATACTTGATAAAGATAAACAAAAAAAATCACTCAATATTTGAGGAGGAAAAGGAATTTTGAAAAATACAAAAACTCACCAAATAGGTTGAACGAAGGCTAGAATAACAAAGGTTGCTCAAAGGAGGAAAAAGTAAAATTCTAAATTACAGCAAGAGATTTCTTGTTCCAAGCAAGTAAACGTGGGAATAAGCAAGGCATGGATAGAAACATGGACATGGATGCTAGATTGACACGAAAGCTCGAGACGATCTGGCACAGGACAAGGGGAGGCATGAGCTTAAATAGAACATGATGGTAATGGGAACCAGGCGGAAACAATCAAGGGAGACACAAGAGGAAGGGCCCGTGATCTGAAACAAGGGGAGTTGCTTTTCAAAATAAAATATGAAAATCACAAGACAGAAAAAAACCAAGAGAAGACTTCCCTCACCGTGGTGTGACAGTTTCTTTGTGTGTGTGTGTGTGTGTGTGTGTGTGTGTGTGTGTGTGTGTGTGTGTGTGTGTGTGTGTGTGCACAGTGAAGAAGTAATATCAGGCGGCCTTCTGTACTGTTCCTCCCTTCCCCCAAACTCAGCCCCTCCATGGCTGAACTCAACAGATTAAACTATGCAGTATCACCCGTACCAATCCCCCCCCCCCCCCCCACACACATCGCCACCACCCCTCAATTCAATTTCTCTTCCACTGCCCTCCACTCGCTCGCTCGCTCGCACACTTGAAATCTCTCTCTCTCTCAGTCTCTCTCTCACCCACTAATGTATACAACTCTTGCAGTATGGTGGATGAGTCTCCGGTTTTAGAGCAGAAAGAGGTCACACGTTGACAGCATGTATGTGTGTGCACCTTCTGACATCTTAATTACATGTGTGTGATACAGCATTACAAAAAAGCCCCACCACCCTTATGTGTGCACCGTGCATGCCGAATATAAAAGTCTATCTTTGTGCGTGCATGCATATCTGGTCTGTGTGCGTGTGTGTGTGGGTGTATATAGCGCATAGCTATAGCTGCAGTGTGTATTAGGAGCAGTAAATCAGAGGAAGGCAATCTGCCTCTGAGCAGCTCCTTCAGGTGAGATTTATTGCCACTGCACTTGGCCTCTTATAAGGCGATGGACTCCTTAGCCCCTGTATCTGGCCCGGTGTGCGCATGTGAGCCTATGGGATGGGGATTTCTCACTTTAACCCATTCCTGCCCGGAGGAAATACACCACTGCCATCAACAACAACATCAACAACTCCTCCCCTGTCTGCATCCCAGCCGCAGAGAGGAGAAGGGATGTTGTTGACCCCACCCCTGAGAATGCACGATTCCCCCTCTCCTCTCTCTCTCTCCCCCGCCGACCACACCGCTTCCATTTCGGACTCAAACTGCGCATTCCAGGATGGAAATCATGGCAAGGTCCCAGAAGCGGTGCAGCTGACTTGACTGTCAGTTAGGTAGCACCGGAGAAATAGGTCATAGAGCTAAAAATACTTATCTATATCTCTCTCTTTCCTGCCTTCATCCCTCTCTCACGGAATCCAAAGTGAAGCAGAATTGCATTCCAAATAAAGAGATGATGAAAGGAATAACTTGGAGAAAGAAACACTCTTAAAAACATCAGACCTAAAGGCCTGCTGTCTTATGAATAATGCATGAGACGCTGTGTGTGTGTGTGTGTGTGTGTGTGTGTGTGTGTGTGTGTGTGTGTGTGTGTGTGTGTGTGTGTGTGTGTGTGTGTGTGTGCACATTTGGGCACATGTGTCTCCAGTTGAGCAGGTGGAGGAATGTAAAAATGTGGATATTATGTGTCCCTCATTTGCTCACTCAACTCAAAAATGCTGAACCCCCTTAAACCACAACTAAAAATTGACCAGGATTTCAGTATTTTTCACAGCAAAATATTGTAACCCATGTGGGGAAAAATCGATTTGAATTTGAATCGCGATTCTCACGAATCGATTTTCTTATTTTTTTCAATCGAATATTTTTTTAGATTTTTTTTTTTTAATCAATATAATAAAACAATACACAGCAATACCATAACAATGCAATCTGATTCCAAACCAAACTGACCCAGCAACCCTCAGAACTGCAATAAACAGAGTAATCGAGAGGAGACACAAACACGACACAGAACAAACCAAAAGTAGTGAAACAAAAGTGAATATTATCAACAACAGTATCAATATTAGTTATAATTTCAGCATAGCAGTGATTAAAAATCCCTCATTGACATTATCATTAGACATTTATAAAAAAAAGGTAAAAAAAGAACAATAGTGTCACAGTGGCTTACACTTGCATCGCATCCCATAGGCTTGAGTTCAACACACTGTCCAATGTTTTCACAAAGATAAAATAAGTCATATTTTTGGTTTGTTTAATAGTTAAAACAAATTTACATTATTGCAATCAGTTGATAAAATATTGTCCTTTACAATTCCAAAAGCTTTTTTTTTTCAAAAAATCTACTCTGCTAGCATGTCAGCAGACTGGGGTAGATCCTGCTGAAATCGTATGTATTGAATGAATAGGGAATCCTTTTAAATCGGGAAAAAAATCGTTTTTGAATGGAGAATCGTGTTGAATTGAAAAAAAACAAAAGGATTTTGAATCGAATCGTGACCCCAAGAATCGATATTGAATCGAATCGTGGGACACCCAAAGATTCGCAGCCCTAGTAATCCACATGTTCTGTACCATTATAACAAATTACCTGTAAATTCAAATTGATTTGTCTCTGAAGGGGTCCAGTAAGCCAATGTTTCTCAACATTTTCTTGAGCCAAGGCACATTTTTTGCGTTGAAAAAATGCCGAGGCACACCACTAGCAGAAAACATTAAAAAAAATTTAACTCAGCAGCCGATATTGACGATAAAAAGTCGTTCTCGCAATTTTGGGATATGAATTCAAACCACAACCAACCATTCATCACTATAGCGCTTGTCTCAAAGTAGGTGTACTGTAACCACCTGTCACATCATGCTGTGACTTATTTGGAGTTTTTTGGTGTTTTCCTGTGTGTAGTCTTTTAGTTCTTGTCTTGCGCTCCTATTTTGTTGTTGATTGTCATGTCATGTACGGATTTACTTTGTGGACGCCGTCTGCTGCTCCCACACACAGTGAGTCTTTGCTGTCGTTCAGCATTCTGTTTTTGTTTACTTTGCAGCCAGTTCAGTTTTAGTTTCGTTTTGCATAGCCATCCCTAAGCTTTAATGCCTTTTCTTAGCAGCACTTGCATTTTGTTTATTTTTTATTTAAGCATTAGATACCTTTTTACCTGCACCCTGCCTCCCGCTGTCGTCTGCATATTGCGATCACGACAAACTATGTTCCCCGACATCTACAAAACAATTAGCTACCTGCTGCCACCTACTGATATGGAAGAGTATTATACGGTTACACAAACAATCGCTCAAAATTCTTGACCGAAAACCATAACACCACTATCACTGTTTAGTTCTCCAAAAATATAGATTGTTAAACTTAGCTAATATTCAAAGATTAGCATCAATACGAATGGCCCATTGAATCCTAAATAACACCGTACCAGCGCCACTTAAGCACTTTGTCCAGTTTACATCTGGTGTGACAACTAGAAAAACACGAGCCTCCACCAGGGGCCAGTGTAGCATACCCAGATGTAAAACATCTTTTGCACAATCAGCCTTTTCATATAAAGCCATAAATGAATGGAACCACCTCACAACAAACTTGGAAAGTTTAACAGATTATTTTACATTTACAATTGAAGTTAAAAAGTGGCTTTGGAGCAATGAAAGCTGCACACATGGTCACTGAGGTGGGCACTGTGATTGACAGATCAAATTCCTTTGTATTATATTTATCCATGACAGCATTTTTGTTGTAAATTGTGAGGTGTGTGCGTGTGTTGAAATCATGGTTGTTTTTTTTGTTTTACAAATGATGACAGAAGTGAACAAGAGCATGTATTGTCTTTGTGTGATGATATAAATGAGATGTGGTTGTATTGTATATTAAGAATGTGTCCATGAAAGGGCATTTTATGACTTTTATAAATTTGATTATGTGATATGATATGATTTTATTGCATGATTTTTGTATCTCTTTAATTTAGGTAGCTAGGGACTGCAGATGGAAATGAGCTATTTAGCTATAATCTGGTACAGAACATATCTGTCCTTGAACTTAATGTTTCTGTGCATTGTCCCTTTAAATAAAGAGTAAACTCTGCCGCACTTTAGGCAGCACAGACACTCAACGACGGCACATTATTTGCGGATTATAGTTACTGGTTTGCAAAAAATATTTTTAACCTAATCAGGATGACATCATCTCCCATGGCACACCAGACAGTATCTCACGGTACACTAGTGTGCCACGGCACAGTGGTTGAAAAACAGTGCTGCAGATTACTAGTAATTGGTGGTACGCTGTTAAAATGAAAAAAAAGAAATAACATATTTCACAGCAATTAACCGTTAATTCACGGTAAATTATCATAATCCTCTGTAATATCGCAACAAATGACCTATACATTTAAACTGATTAGTTTCTTAAGGTAGTAGTTCTCAAACTTTTATCACCAAGTACCACCTCAGAAAACACTTGGCTCTCCAAGTACCACCATAATGACCAACATTAAAATACATTAGTGTAGTAGGCCTATGTATTCATTGAAAACAAGGCAGCTGAGTGTGAAGCGACTGGGATGAAAATCGACACTTCCAAGTCCGAGTCCATGGTTCTCGCCCGGATAAGGTTGGAGTGCCATTTCTGGGTTCGGGAGGAGATCCCGCCCTGAGCTGGAGGAGTTCAAGTACCTCGGGGTCTTGTTCACGAGTGAGGGAAGAGAGGATTGTGAGATCGACAGGTGGATCGGTGCGGCGTCTGCAGTGATGCAGACCTTGTATTGATCTGTTGTGGTGAAGAAAGAGCTAAACCGGAAGGCAAAGCTCTCAATTTACCGGTCGATCTGCGCTGCCGCACTCACATATGGTCATGAGCTTTGGGTTATGACCAAAGGGACAAGATCACAGGTACAAGCGGCCAAAATGGGTTTCCTCCGTTGGTGGTATGACTCTCCCTGAGAGACAGGGTGAGAAACTCTGTCCTTCGGGAGGAGCTCAAAGTAATGCCGCTGCTTCTCCATATCGAGCCAGATGAGGTGGTTCAGCCATCTGGTCAGGATGCCACATGAATGCCTCCCTAGGGAGGTGTTTAGGGAACGTCCAACAGATAGGAGACCACGGGGAAGACCCATAAAACAATGGAGAGATCATGTCTCCCAGCTGGCCTGGGATTGCCTCAAGATATCCCGGAAAGAACTGGACGAAGTAGCTGGGGAGAGGGAAGTTTGGGCTTCTCTGCTTAGGCTGCTGCCACCGTGACCCAATTTCGGATAAGTGGAAGAAAATGGTTGAAAGGATGGATTTTCTGGTGCACCACTAGATGGAGCACGCGTACCACTACTGGTACACGTACCACAGTGTTCCGTAGATCGGTTAGCTGTTAAACTATCTATCCATCCATCCACTTTCTACCGCTTGTCCCTTTTGGGTCGCGGGGACTGCTGGAGCCTATCTAAGTAGCATTCGGGTGGAAGGCGGTGTACACCCTGAACTAATCACAATAAAATTGTTATTGTGAAGTCACAGCATTTAGTTGTAACTTTATTGTGGTTAAGAATAAAATTACAACTGTAAAATTAGAGCATTTATTTGTTTTTTTAATTAATAGTAAAAGCACATGTGAATAGGCTAATTGGCGACACTAAATTGGCCCTATAGTGTGTGAATGTGAGAGTGAATTTTGTCTGTCTAACGCGATGAGGTGGCGACTTGTCCAGGGTGTACCCCGCTTTCCGCCGGACTGCAGCTGGGATAGGCTCCATCTACCCCGCCGACAAAGAGCGGGACAAGCGGTAGAAAACGCATGGATAGATGAATCACAGCTCTGCAAAAACAGTAAATTGCGCTCAAGTTATTTCACAAGAAATTATGGTAAATGTTGCCATAGAAGTATTTGGGGCGGTATAGCTCGGTTGGTAGAGCGGCTGTGCCAGCAATTTGAGGGTTGCAGGTTCGATCCCCGCTTCCGCCATCCTGGTCGCTGCTGTTGAATCATTGGGCAAGACACTTTACCCACCTGCTCCCAGTGCCACCCACACTGGTTTAAATGTAACTTAGATATTGGGTTTCACTATGTAAAGTGCTTTGAGTCACTAGAGAAAAAGCGCTATATAAATATAATTCATTTCATTTCATTGCAATTATTAAGCAGCAATTTGCAGGGAATTTACAATGGAGTACAAAACCCCAACATTTCTGTTGTAGATACTGTACATTTTTCTAAGAATATGCTCTCAAAAATTTTTTACTTTTAGATTTTCTTCTTGTCAGAAGATATTTTCAGGACAATGGATGGAATTTATACGTCTCAAAAGTACCTTTTTTTGGGGGGGGAGATTCGAGGGCGACTTGTCCAGGGTGTACGCCGCCTTCCGCCCGATTGTAGCTGAGATAGGCACCAGCACCCCCCGCCACCCCCAAAGGGAATAAGCGGTAGGAAATAGATGGACGGATTTTTTACTTCTCAAAAGTACCTTTTTTTTTTTTTTAGGAGAGCAGACGGCGACTTGTCCAGGGTGTTCCCCGCCTTCCGCCCTAATGCAGCTGAGATAGGCTCCAGCACCCACCGTGACCCCGAAAGGGACAAGCGGTAAAAAATGGATAGATGTATAGATGGAAGTATATATTTAAAAGTACCAAAAAAAGGTACAAAGTCATACAAAGTAAACATGTGTACCCTTTCAACACTACACTGTAAAAATATTACTTTTCCTATAAATTCACAACTACATAATTACTAGCTAATATATGCATTACTATTATAGACATATTTCCTGTGAAATATATTTACGCTACAGAACTGCGATTTTATGGTTAATTACAAAAAACTAAGTGGTGTGGCATCACAACTATGATTGTATAGTTAATTACTCTCTGGGTATTACAGAATACTACTTACTGTACAAGAGTATACAACATAGCAAATCACTTTGAATTTACAGTTATTTGTAGTGATATTACAGAGGACTATGATTACAGTACTTTACTGTGAAATAACAGATAATTGTAGTGAAATATAAGGATAATGTCATTTTTACAGTTGATTGTAGTCCTGTTACAGTACATTTTGATTACAGTATTTTGCTGTGGGAAAAATACTGTTAAATGCTGTAAAATCGGTCAGTGTTTACAGTGTAAGTGTGTCTGCTGCATTAAAATGTGTTTAGCTCATAGACAGTATATATTAACAGTAGCGTTTTGAATAGGGTATATAAGTAATAGTATTATAGTTATAATATTAGGAGCCATTAATAATAATGGTAATATTTTTTGCCATCATTAGCACATTTCATTATTGCCATCAGCTCTATTCAATTAACTTGTAATCATCATAATTTTAACATGATGTCGTTGTATTGTCAATGTACTCCTTCAAGCTTTTACTTATGTTGTGTGTTGAGCTTTTATTCTCTTTCATTTTGGCTTCAAGCACACTTTTGCATCATTCTGGCTCTATCTGCTAAGGCTGCAAATCTTTGGGTGTCCCACGATTCGATTCAATATCGATTCTTGGGGTCACAATTCGATAATATATCGATTTTTTCGATTCAACGCGATTCTCGATTCAAAAACGATAATTTTCCGATTCAAAAGGATTCTGTATTCATTCAATACATAGGATTTCAGCAGGATCTACCCCAGTCTGCTGACATGCTAGCAGAGTAGTAGATTTAAAAAAAAAGTTTTTATAATTGTAAAGGACAATGTTTTATCAACTGATCGCAATAATGTAAATTTGTTTTAACTATTAAACGAACCAAAAATATGACTTATTTTATCTTTGGGAAAATATTGGACACAGTGTGTTGTCAAGCTTATGAGATGCGATGCAAGTGTAAGCCACTGTGACACTATTGTTCTTTTTTTTAATTTTTATAAATGTCTAATGATAATGTCAATGACGGATTTTTGATCACTGCTATGCTGAAATTATAACTAATATTGATACTGTTGTTGATAATATTCATTTTTGTTTCACTACTCTTGGTTTGTTCTGTGTCGTGTTTGTGTCTCCTCTCAATTGCTCTGTTTATTGCAGTTCTGATTGTTGCTGGGTCAGGTTTGGTTTTGGAATTGGATTGATTAAACAAAAAAATAAAAATAAAAATAAAAATCGAAAACAATTTTTTTTATTTAAAAAAAAAAAGAGAATCGATTTTGAATCACACAACGTATTCGATTCGATTCGTATTCAAATCTATTTTTTTCCCACACCCGTTCGATCTGCTATTTAAGAAGTTCCTGTCATGTGAAGCACTTTATATTGTACAGGGTTAGGGTGATATAAAGATTGTACTTTGATTGGTATAGAGTTGGTTGGTTACAGTCAAATATTACAGCTTCGCCACATATTTTTAGCACATAAAAATATCAATACTACAGTAGTATTGGCCTTGAGATGAGACCAAAACAATCAGATCATGCTCTTCAGTATCATGGCCACTGATTGGCTCAGTCTCAGACAGCATTACTGTAATATATTAAAGTGACTAAAAGGGTGTTATTTCATGTCGACAGGGCTCAAATGTTGTTGAAAAATATATTTAGAAAGTAGTAAACCGTTTTATGCTCTAGCTATGAATATTTTCGATATATAATGAACAAGTCCTACTTTTTGGAATTGTATTTAATGTGGTCAAGTCAGGAGCCAATGAATAGCCATAAACGAGGGACGACTGTAAATTAGAAAGGTACACAAATGCACCTGAACTGAATGGTACAAAAATGTCTCGCATTGTACCTTTTTAGGTACATGTGGTTACTTCTATATTTTAAGAGGTTGACGTTCTGTATTGTCTTTTGAATTTCATTAGCAGTGAATATTTGTGCATAGATGAGATGATTGCAAATGAGCAAATATCAACCTAAAGAGCCTCTGATAACTGATGGCTTATCTGCAGAAGTGCAAAAAGATACCCTTGGGACAGTACTACTCAACTGGTGGCTCGGGGGCCAAATCCAACCTGGGAATGACACCATGACACTATAGTACAACAAACATTTTATAAGAGATTTCCCAAAAACACCAGAGTGCTCCTGTTTTAAAGAGAACACAGATCCCTGCATTGACATGTTAACCTTGCAAAAGCAATCAGAATGTTGGGGTTCAAATTCGTGAGTGACATAAATACTTTTTTGCCCCACTGTACGTCGGGTTAGGCTATGTTCACACTGTAGGTGAGTTGCATCCCAAGAACACCACACCTACTGTGAAGCATGGGGGTGGGAACATCATGCTTTGGGGCTGTTTTTCTGCTAAGGGGACAGGACGATTGATCTGTGTTAAGGAAAGAATGAATGGGGCCATGTATTGTGAGTTTTTGAGCCAAAACCTCCTTCTATCAGTGAGAGCTTGGAATGGTTGACCAAATACTTATTTCCAACCATAATTTACAAAGAAATTCTTTAAAATTCCTACAATGTGAATTTTTGGATATGTTTTTTCACATTCTGTCTCTCACAGTTGAAGTGTACCTATGATGAAAATGACAGACCTCTGTCATCATTTTAAGTGGGAGAACTTGCACAATCGGTGGCTGACTAAATACTTTTTTGCCCCACTGTACGTAAATAAACATTTACAAACTCTTTCTGTGTAAATAACTCATTTCCTAACATATATGTCTGCGGCTTATGGAAAAGTATTTATTTTTCTTCAAAAATTTAGTGGGGGTTTACATATCGGCTCGCTCTATTGTCCGGAAAATTCGGTAGTTAAATATCTCTGATTTAGGACTTCTCGGCTGATGGTGAAAATCCTAAAAGGCAGGGCCGGCTCATGGCCTGCGCTCATCCATCCATCCATCCGTTTCCTACCGCTTGTCCCTTTTGGAGTCGCGGGGGGTGCTGGAGCCTCTCAGCTGCAGTCGGGCGGAAAGGCGGGGTACTCACTGGACAAGTCGCCACCTCATCGCAGGGCCAACACAGATAGACAGACAACATTCACACACTAGGGTCAATTTAGTGTTGCCAATCAACCTATCCTGTGCATGTCTTTGGAAGCCGGAGTACCCAGAGGAGAGAACATGCAAACTCCACACAGAAAGATCCCGAGCCCGGGATTGAACTCAAGACTACTCAGGACCTTCGTATTGTGAGGCAGAGGCACTAACCCCTCTACCACCGTGCTGCACTCAGTGTTTTTTGGTTTATTTTGTAGATTTCTTTATTGGTTCAGTTGCTATTACAAACCTTGTTCCAATGAGGAAATATGGGTTTAATTATTTTCTTATCTTTATCCCACAGCTTGCATTGGGTTTGTTTGGTAGCAGCAGTATGTGTCAACAAAATCATGTTTAAAGATGGGAGGTTGGGAGATGACGAGGGCATGTACATGTAAAAAAAAAAAAAAGAGCGACGAGGAATAAGCAAAATGGTCCTGAACGTGGAAGCGGGTCAGAAAAGGTGACGGGCTAGAGAGAAGAAAAAAGAGAGCGGGAGAGAGATTATCGCTAATCCAAGAGAGCGAGTGCTGTTTGGAAAGTACCCATGAGCGAGTCGCTGCTCCTTATACGTCAACTGCAGTGGACAACAACTGGGGATGCGTTTTATACCACTTTTACTTCCACTGAATGAATCAGCAGCAGCTCTGAGGGCATTTGGGGACAAAGACAACACTGCTGTGGGACACACCTATGCCGATATCCTCCCTCATATCTGACAAGCACCTGATGCATTAAGCATCATTAAAACCGATATCACTTATCCGTCCCCAGTCTTTGCACACTCATCAGCACCATGATGTATTCAGTGTCAATCAGCACTTGACACCACGTGACTGTGCACAGTTGCATCCATCCAACACATTTTTGTCATCATTATTCTGGGGGGGAGAAACATGCATATGCAAAAATAAAGCAGGGCTCAGTTTGCTGCTGCATGTCAAGTGCTTTTTTTAAAGGCAGCACATACAGGAGAGTCATTCATGGCTGCACGACATGCAGACGGATCCGAGCCCCCTAAAAAAGGTTTTCACTAGAGCTATTGTGCGTGTTTCTCTGCAGGTTAAGCAGAGCTGCAAATAAAATAAATATATATATATATATATATATATATAATAACTTCACTTCCAATCTATAATGAAACGCGTGCAACAGAAATGCATGAATTCAAAACAAGTGCTGGTGTGAACGTTGCAGCGTGTATACCTGGCGCCCCCCTTGGCCCAAAACACGAGTGGTGTGAAGATATTTAACCCTGCCTGCCTGCAGACTGCCTTCCACCAGCCTGGCTCTGACCGTGATCTTGGCTGCCTGCACTGGCAAGTGACACACCGGGTCACCCCTCCACCCCTCCATCCCAGCCCCGGCATTCCTGCATGCACGCCTGCATGCACGGCTCATTGTGCAGAATAGACCAACATCAACTTCCATGCGTTATTATCTGGCATTGATGCACGCAGGTGTTTAGCCTTTTAAAATCACGCCAACGCCAAAAAAAAAAAAAAAAAAAAAAAACATTTTTTTAAATACGAAATTAAGTCAACGATAAGCCCGCGCTGGAATGTGCTGTACTTACGATTTGAGGTGGTTCTGCACCGCCGTGGCCATGTTGGTGTGGTATGGTTGGAATGCAGCGCCGCAGAGCCCGGTATTGTACATGTAATGTAGCAGCTATTTCAATTTCATTCATTCTCTGGGGCTGCGGCTGCGGCCGCCAGCCAATGGGAGTCGGGAGCGCACGTGACGACATTGGGGAAGTGTAGTTTTTTACGCATGTCAACATGAAACCTGTCCAAGAGCTGCGCACTACAAGTCCCGGCGCGGGTAGCGCCTGCGACGACGCCGCAGACCCCGCCTTGCTTCCGAGAGGGCAAATAGAGCAGCCCTCAAACATCTACATTTTATTTTCACAGTTAGGACAAAGACTGACTGCCTCTCTTTTTTTTTTTTTTTTTGTTAGATGGTGGGCGTGGCTTGTCACCGCCAGTGCTGGCTGCCTAGAAGTTGCAATTAATGCTCTTCAGCAGGCCTGGACAATTAGTTTTTAGATTAAAAAAAAAAAAGTGTGTCTGGGGGCCAGTATATCTATTTTTAGGGAATTCTAATATAAAACCTCACAATAATGATTGGAAGCTAAAAACTCGCTAGTGTTACCATATTCGAGTTATTGTGCAGAAATATGGGACAACAACTACAAATGTGCGCTACATTCTTTAACTGTGCTACAAAAAAGATCGATTAGAACAGGGGTCGGGAACCTTTTTGGTTGAGAGAGCCAAAAAGCCAAATATTGTCAGGGTTACTTGTTGACGAACCCCATGATGCAGAGATGGAGGCAGGCATGGAGTGAGCGAACATGATTTTAATATAAATACTAAGACAAAACCAAACAAAGGGTTCAAAACAAAAGCGCGCATGTGGGCGGATAAAAAACAAAAGACCTTTAGCATAGAAGCTAACAAGAAACAAAAAGGAACTTTAGCATGGAAGCTAGAGGATAACAAACAGAAAAACTGGAAATAGCTACAGCTAACAAAAACAGCTTACCGCTACGACGACCAGGACAAGATGTAGCACGACAGGTAATAGCTGAAATGAAAACGACACGACAAGAGCGACATGTGGCAACGACAATACAATACAATAATCCAGCAACTGACACAAGACAAAGGAGGTACAAATAGGAGCCGGCTGATTGGCAACAGGTGTGGCCAGATGCCAATCAGCCGCAGCTGAAGGGGAACACAGCACTAAGGGAACAAGACAGGAAGCTGACAAAATAAGAGCACTAGACAGGAAGTCTACTAAACACACTGAGGAGGAACACGGCACCCAGGGAACAAGACAGGAAGCTGACAAAATAAGAGCACTTGACAGGAACTAAAAGACAGGAAATACTAAACACATGAAACAGACAAATATAGAGGAAAAAACTAAAACATAGACAAACTGTCAGGGGCAAGCCTGACAGATATTTTAAAATGTATTTCCGTAAGAGCCATATAATATTTTTTTTAACACTGAACACAACTAAACGTGTGCATTTTTAAGTAAGACCAACATTTCTAGAGTATAATAGGTATTTTATTCTTTGTAATAACATTGTTATTCTGAAGCTAACTGTGGAGGGGGCGTGGCCCGCGGGCCTGCAGCGAACTGGGGTGCGCCAGGACCGGCCTCGAAATAAGCGAGAGCTGCGTAGATGGCCCACCTGAGCCTTGTTATCTAATCACCTGTCGCTCTGTTATAAGCAGCAGCCAGAAGGAGAGACGGGGTTGGGGCTGGGGCTGGAGCCAGAGCGCTAGCGAGAACGAAAGAGAAAAATACAATTGCTGGAAAGCAACTGAGAGACTTATTGAAAAATAAAACAATAGTGTAACCCTGAAACGGGCTCTCCTGTCGGTGCTTGGTGGTCTGAAGAACCCCCAGTACGACAAGCCCCACACTAACCAATAATAAATAAATAACTTCTTAACGCAACTTCTTGAACAGGTGCGGTAGTAAACGGATGGATGGACTAAAAATGCATGAAAAGGTTTTGTGTTTTGAACATTATTTTTAACACTTACTACAAGTGGAATTATTCATTACTTATCATGTTAAGCATTTTATCCGAGAGCCAGATGCAGTCATCAAAAGAGCCACATCTGGCTCGCGAGCCATAGGTTCTCTACCCCTGGATTAGAATAATACACAATGTTGGATATAGAGAACATACAAACCCTTTATTTATTGAGTCGAACATATTAAAGCTCGATGACTTGATAAAATTGTGGTGAAGAAGTTGCTGAGCCGGAAGGCAAAGCTCTCAATTTACCGGTCGATCTACGTTCCCACCCTCACCTATGGTCATGAGCTTTGGGTCATGACCGAAAGGATAAGATCACGGGTACAAGCGGCCAAAATGAGTTTCCTCCGCCATGTGGCGGGGCTCTCCCTTAGAGATAGGGTGAGAAGCTCTGCCATCTAGGAGGAACTCAAAGTAAAACCGTTGCTCCTTCACATCGAGAGGACCCAGATGAGGTGGTTCCAGCATCTGGTCAGGATGCCACCCGAACGCCTCCCTAGGGAGGTGTTTAGGGCACGTCCAACCGGTAGCAGGCCACGGGGAAGACCCAGGACACGTTGGGAAGACTATGTCTCCCGGCTGGCCTGGGAACGTCTCGGGATCCCCCGGGAGGAGCTGGACTAAGTAGCCGGGGAAAGGGAAGTCTGGGCTTCCCTGCTTAGGCTGTTGCCCCCGCGACCCGACCTCGGATAAGCAGAAGAAGATGGATGGATGAATGGACTTGATAAAATTGCAAACAGCTAAATTGATGTACAAAGTAAATTATAACCTGCTACCAAAGAATGTACAACAATTCTTCTCAACTTAAGAGGAGAAATATAACCTTAGATGAAAATCTAACTCAAAACATTTGTATGCCCGTACAACACTTAAAACTTTTAGCATATCAGGATGTGGAATTATTTTATGGAATGGATTAAGTAAAGAAGTTAAACATTGTACTGATATGATCCAGTTTAAGAGGATGTTCAAATTAATAGTGCTTATTGTACAAGGAAGAAGTATTATGAGAAACACTTTCAAACTTATTGAAAATAAGATATTCTTCATCTTAGTATGTTAATAATGACTGAAATAATTAAGTACATGTTACAAAACTGCTGTGTCACTCACTCACAGATGTCATTTTGCTATTTTGATATTTTGCTATAAAGAAGGTCAGTGAATTAATGTATATATTTGTGGGCGCTCTGAAGTGGAAAAGGGCTAGGATTAAATAAGCTTTGCTTCTTCCTACTCCTTTTCGGACATGATGTATTGTGTATTGCGAAATGATGAAATTACCTGATGTATAATGTTGTATGTATGTCATGTTCGAAATAAACTAAAAAAAGAAAAGAAAAGAAAAAAACCATCTTTAAAAACAGAATGGAATTTTACTTTTTTTTTGTGAATATTGAAAACATATTCTACAATCAATCGATACACAATCAAAATGCAACAAACATAGTGAAAAAAACCCCACCTACAATCTGAGATACCTCATAGTGACCATAGTAAGTAATCAGATGGCCATGGTAACTAATTAGATGACCATTGTTAACTAGTATATGATGCAGATTCCAACCATTGAAAAACTTTGTTGAAGACTTATGGTCATTAGAAAACATCACTGCACATCATAATGGCAGCTGCACTTTCCATCTTAAACATCTAAAACAATTATTTGGGAATGTACGGCAGCCCAGCTTGAGAAGCTCAACGGGCCGCATGTGGCCCCCGGGCCTTAATTTGCCCAGGTTTGCTTAATAGCAACCGCCCTTAAGCATAAAGTTATGATGATAATACAAACCCTGTTTCCATATGAGTTAAGAAATTGTGTTGGATGTAAATATAAACGGAATACAATGATTTGCAAATCCCTTTCAACCTGTATTCAATTGAATGCACTACAAAAACAAGATACTTGATGTTCAAACTCATAAACATTTTTATTTTTTTGGCAAATAATAATTAACTTAGAATTTCATGGCTGCAACACGTGCCAAAGTAATTGGGAAAGGGCATGTTCACCACTGTTCTACGTCACATTTTCTTTTAACAACACTCAATAAATGTTTGGGAACTGAGGAAACTAATTGTTGAAGTTTTGAAAGTGGAATTCTTTCCCATTCTTGTTTTATGTAGAGCTTCAGTCGTTCAACTTTCCGGGGTCTCCGCTGTCGTATTTTACGCTTCATAATGCGCCACACATTTTCGATGGGAGACAGGTCTGGACTGCAGGTGGGCCAGGAAAGTACCTGCACTCTTTTTTTTACAAAGCCACGCTGTTGCAACACGTGCTGAATGTAGCTTGGCATTGTCTTGCTGAAATAAGCAGGGGGGTCCATGAAAAAGACGGCGCTTAGATGGCAGCATATGTTGTTCCAAAACCTGTATGTACCTTTTAGCATGAATGGTGCCTTCACAGATGTGTAAGTTACCCATGCCTTGGGCACTAATACACCCCCATACCATCACAGATGCTGGCTTTTGAACTTTGCGTCGATAACAGTCTGGATGGTTCGCTTCCCCTTTGGTCTGGATGACACGATGTTGAATATTTCCAAAAACAATTTGAAATGTGGACTCGTCAGACCACAGAACAGTTTTCCACTTTGCATCAGTCCATCAGATGATCTCGGGCCCAGAGAAGCCGGCAGCGTACTGGATGTTGTTGACAAATGGCTTTTGCTTTGCATAATCGAGCTTTAACTTGCACTTACAGATGTAGCGACAAACTGTATTTAGTGCCAGTGGTTTTCTGAAGCGTTCCTGATCCCATGTGGTGATATCTTTTAGAGATTGATGTCGGTTTTTGATACAGTGCCGTCTGTGGGATCAAAGGTCACGGTCATTCAATGTTGGTTTCCGGTCATGCCGCTTACGTGGAATGATTTCTCCAGATTCTCTGAACCTTTGGACCTTGTGATGATATTACGGACCATAGATGTTGAAATCCCTAAATTTCTTTCAATTGCACTTTGAGAAACGTTGTTCTTAAATTGTTTGACTATTTGCTAACCCAGTTGTGGACAAAAGAGTGTACCTCGCTCCATCCTTTCTTGAGAAAAACTAAGCATTTTTGGGAAGCTGTTTTTATACCCAATCATGGCACCCACCTGTTCCCAATTAGCCTGCACACCTGTGGGATTTTCCAAAATAAGTGTCTGATGAGCATTCCTCAACTTTATCATTTTTTTTTGCCACCTTTCCCAACTTTTTTGTCACGTGTTACCGGCATCAAATTCTAAAGTTAATGATTATTTGCAAAAATATATATATTTATCAGTTTGAACATCAATTATGTTGTCTTTGTAGCATATTCAACTGAATATGGGTTGAAAATGATTTGCAAATTATTGTATTCCGTTTATATTTACATCTAACTCAATTTCCCAACTCATATGGAATCAGGGTTTGTACATAATTATTCTAACACTTTGGTATGACTTAGCCGGGGTTTGAACTCACAACCTACCGATCTCAGGGCGGACACTCTAACCCAGGCCTCAGCAATCATTTTACTCGGGGGGCCATATTAAGATTTTAAAAAATGTGTGTCTGGGGGCCAGTATATCTATTTTTAAGGAATACTAATACAAAACCTCACAATAATGATTAAAAACTAAAAAGTCATATAACTTGGTACTTGAAAAATGCTAACTTTTAAAACAAATTTTGCAGCTGTACACCTCAGAGTCTTATAACCAAGCACTGGACACATGCTAAATGTTTTAACTAATTTTGCAGCTGTACACCTCATAGTCATATAACTTGATAATTGACACATGTTAACCTGTTCACCTAATTTTTCAGCCGTACACTTCAGAGTCATATAACTCTATACTTGACACATGAAAACTTATTAAAATTGTTTTGCAGCCGTACACCACAGAGTCATATAACTTAGGACTTGACACATGCTGACATTTTTAGCCAATTTTGAAGCCTACACCTCAAAGTCATAAAACTTGGTTCTTGAGACTGTGACGTTTAGCTGGCATCGTAGTGCTGTTTTGTTCTCCCGTGGATGCAGGCGGAATGGACACAGCGTGAAGGTAAGAATGATAATCTTATTTATAACTACAAAAACAAACTAGGAACATAAATACTTGCACAGAGGTACTAGAGACAAACCAACAGAACTAGCATGTGAGCTAGAAAGAACGAAAGACGCTAGCATGTGAGCTAGGGAAATAAACAAATGAATAGCGTGGAAGCTAACAAGTACAAAAGTCTCTTTACCGCGATCGGGAATAGCGACGTCACCTGTTGCATACAAAAGCAACTTGAGTCTGCCAGACCGAATGACAAAAAAGGGCAGTCTTAAATAGCAACAAAAATTAGGAGGCAGGTGCGCGAGAAAGACAGAAGTCAGGTGACACAATACGTTACTATGGCAACGGAAACAAAACAGGAAGTGCCACCAGGAACTAAGGACGTCAAATATTAAACAGGTTGTAATGACAAGACAGAAAACAGAACCAAACCAGAACATGACATGATCTGAGCCGTGGATCATGACAGAGACATGCTAACTCTTTATCCTAATTTTGCAGCCGTACACCTAAGAGTCATAAAACTTGGTACTTGAGACATGCTCATGTTTTTAGCTAATTTTACAGGCATAAAAATTAACACTTGATGCCTCCAAAAAAATGTATTCCCTAATCCTGCAGTCGTACACTTGAGAGCCCTCTAACTTGGTACTTGACACATGCTAACCTTTTTTAAACTATTTTTACGGGACACTTGCAAATCTTTACTGCGAATTTTGCTATCGTACACCTCAAAGTCATTTTACCTGGTACTTGGTACTAATGTGTGAGTTTTATCAAAATATTTAGTTTTTTTTAGAGAATAAACTTAAATATTTGCTGGGAAAAGAAGTAACACAAAGTATGTAAAAAAAAAAAAAAATCGGAAAATTGCAACGTTTATATTTCATGTTAAAGTCCAATTATAGAAGGTGGGCAGAGGCAATAATTGCTCATTTTCATGTTTAACAGGTAGTTTAAAATAATCATTTCAATAAATATGTGATAAGATCATTGTGCAAGAAACGTTCCTTGATAATAAAATAAGTATTTTACATTTCCTTTTATCACACATTTATACATTTATATTTGGTGGAATGGCCATTACAAGCCATGCAGCCAGGACTTTAATTATTCATTAATCAGGAGCAACGAGAGTGGAGCCATAATTGATTCTTTCAGACTATAATGATTAAGTTAGGCTGGGACCAACTCTAACTCTTAGCAGATACTTTCATTGAGAAGCACATTGTAAAAAGTGCCGCATTGCACACTTCTTATTGCAGACAGGTGTAAAGTATAAAATGGCAAAATTATTGGCTTTGTATGTTGTTTTCAGGCTGACGGTTAAAAAACAAATCATATACATTAAAGACAGTATTAAAAATAAAGAAAAAGTTGTGCTGTAAATTGATTAAGATGTAAACATTTTATGGTATTACCCTTTGAAATATAATATTGGTATTATTGTTTGTTTTATGAGGGGAAACAGTCCTGTTCTCTTATCAGAACAGTAGAAAACAACAACAAAAAAAGGGTGCTACAGACCCCCGGGCTGCATTTTGGACACCCCTGATTCAAGGATATAGTGCATTTTGGACCCCAGAAAAAAACCCTCAATACAATCAACTTTGAATCTAATTATCCACACTGTGTGTATTGTATATAAAGTGCATCCGGAAAGTGTTTACAACTCGTCACTTTTCCCAAATTATGTTTTTGTTACAGCCTTGTTCTAACATCGAATACATTCATTTTTGTCCACAAAATTCTACACACAATACCCCGTGTTGACAATGTGAAAACCTTTTATTTTTATTTTTTGCAAATGTATTAAACATAAAAGAATCACATGCACATACGTATGCACAATACTTTGTTGATGCACCTTTAGCAACAATTACTTCCATAAGTCTTTTTGAATACAAGCTGGGCACATCTGTCTTCAAGTGGTGTTGCCCATTCCTCTTTGCAGCACATCTCAAGCTCAATCAGGTTGGATGAGAAGCGTTGGTTTTAATCTATGATGTTTCTTTACATTAGTGCATTCACCTTTCCCTCTATCCTAACTGGTCTCCCACTTCCTGCCGCTGAAAAACATCCCCAGAGTATGATGCTGCCACCACTGAGCTTCACTGGTATTGGCCTCTTGATGAGCGGTGCCTGGTTTCCTCCAAAAATGACGCCTGACATTCATGACAAAGAGTTCAATTTTTGTCTCATCAGACCAGAGGATTTTATTTCTCATGATCTGCGAGTCTTTAAAGTGCATTTTGGCAAACTTTTACAAAAAAATGGCTTCTATCCGTCCACTATACCATTCAGGCCCGATTGGTGGGTTGCTGTAGAGATGGTTGTCCTTGTGGAAGGTTCTCCTCTCTCAGCAGAGGAAATGCTGTAGTTCTGACAGACTAACCATCGGACTAGGGCTCTTCTCCCTCGATCGCTCAGTTTAGACGCTCACTTCAAGGAAGAGTGTGTGGAGGGGGGCGTGGTCCGCGCGTCTCCTGCGGGCAGAGCGTGTGCAGAAACCGGCTATGAACCAACTGACAGGTGAATGGATACCTCAGCTGGAACAAGTTATCTAATCACCTGTCTCTTTATTAACAGCGTTGGAGACCACGAGGAGGAGGAGGAGGGGGAGCCAAAAAGCTGAAGCAGCAGGCGTGCTGAGAAGGAGGGAAGAAACAACAAAAAAATAAAAACGACTTTTCAAAACCGGAATCTGGGCTTGGCTGTGATCTGTCGGTCCTAAAATAGTCCTACAATGCAGACTTGTTACAGAGTCATATAGGCTTCAGACTTCTTCTATTTAAAGGGGAACTGCATTTTTTTATGGAAGTCAGCCTATCGTTTACAATCATTACGAGAGACAAGAACACACATGTCTTGTCTAAAGATGATAAAACACGCTTGCAAAATGTGGCTAATGGGAGTCACTGTTGTAGCCTTCAAAGCCCTATAAAACAACTTCAAACCGCTCCATTTACGTTTTATATACACACTGCAAGTATATATGTGATGTAGTAACAGACATGTTCATACCAATATGTAAAATGTTCAATATTTAGCTTATTTTGGTAATTTTATGCATTACCGGAACTTCCTACTTCCGGCAACAAATGTGTCTTCCTACTTCCAGAAACAAACGCGAGTCTGTTTGTCATGGCAGACTTGGTAAAAAACAACAAAGACAACTCTTTTTGGACAAATAAGGATTCACAACCTAATATTTTTTAAGCTGAATATACGGAGGAGGATCTATTGGTTAGAGAAGCGAGCATGAACAGAGAGTGAAACGTTGCAACAGACGTAAGCCGAGGGAGTGAGGTCGGCTTCACTTGCTGGTATATTTGTGAAACTTGGAGCCAAGCTATGCCGACATATATGGTGTGCTTACCCAAAGTCAACTTGAAAAAACTTCCCCGGCCAGCTGGCCCAAAGAGTGAGTCACTTTAACGTTGATCATGATACACACAGCACACCCTGCATGTTGTTAAAACTACAGTACATATGACAGTGTACAAAAAAACATGAAATGGTTGGCTAATAATGGACAGATACCGTAACATGATTGATCATGTTTTTCAGTCAGTAGTAGATTGGTGTCCCGTAATATTGTGAGATTCAGCTGCTGATGCAAAAGCCATCTTCTCTCTTGCCATAGCTAGCTTATGGCTAATGCCGTAGTATGTTGTCCCAAGACGACGTGTTATAAAAAGAGTTCTTCAGTGTTTGCTCTTACAATAACAATGTCGCTACAGCTCGGTTATTGTACAGGTTACGGAACATAAATGAAGTATAGTTGGCGTTTTTTGGGTGCATTTTCAAAATGGTTTAGAAGCAAAATGGATTTCTCACTTTAGCTGCATTGCCAGTCACCAAGAACATGACATTTTTTACAAATTAGAATGCAAAATAAAAAAAATTTTTCGCATACTTGCCAACCTTGAGACCTCCGATTTCGGGAGGTGGGGGGTGGGGTGGGCGTGGAAGGGGGTGGGGCGGAGGCGTGGTTGGGGCGGGGGCGTGGTTAAAAGCGGTGGCGTATTATTCTTCAACTCGAGTATTTCATATATATTTCATATATATGTATGAAATACTTGACTTTCAGTGAATTCTAGCTATATATATTTATTTTATTATATATATAAATAAAATAAATACTTGAATTTCCGACGGCACCTATCAAATACACAGTAACAAAAACACAGTTGTTCTACTAACTGTACTGTGCTTGCTGGTTACTAAAAAAACAACAACAACACTTACCTTTCACTATTTGAGTAACCTTTGTTCTGCCATTTGCATATTGGCGAGCGATCTCCGAATCCGGGAACATCCTTCGCGGATTTGTTGTAGACATCCGCAAATGAGAACGGCATGTTGCTTCCAGCCATCAGCATAGCCATCTTTGTCTCAGCATAAGATACACCTTCGGGTCTCAATTTTGCGAGGTCGGCCATAATACTGGGTTGTGAACGATGCTGCGCTGCGGACGCTTTGTGCTTCGCTGACTGACTGTTCATGGCTGATTATATCCGTTCGGCCGCCGTGTTCAATGGAGAAGTCTGTTAAAATTTACAGGCAACATACCCCTTCCCCTTCGAACTCTCCTGGATAAACTGAAATTCTTGTTTCCAATCGTTCTGGATCTTGCAAGCGTATTTCTTCATTTTGCTCGTCGACGGTGTAATATATTGTTTTGGAGTCAATAACCAGGCGACGTGATGAAGTTACGTCTCTTTAATGTGGGCTTCAGAACAGACTCCCTAATGCATGTTCCTTGACTGCACTTAAATGTAGAATATATTTACATTCTATTGTATGTACAGTAGATGGCAGTATTGTCCTGTTTAAGAGGGTCACAACATTGAGTGAGGTCTGCATAGAGCTGGAGGGGGCGTGGCCTCCAGCTCCGTCTGAATTTCGGGAGATTTTCGGGCGAAAATTTGTCACAGGAGGTTTTCAGGAGAGGCACTGAATTTCGGGAGTCTCCCGGAAAATCTGGGAGGGTTGGCAAGTATGATTTTTTGTCTTTCATTACGATTTTGAACGATAAGTTGATTGGCATCACTAAATTGGCCCTAGTGTGTGAGTGTGAATGTTGTCTGTCTATCTGTGTTGGCCCTGTGATGAGGTGGCCACTTGTACAGGGTGTACCCCGCCTTCCTCCTGAATGCAGCTGATTTAGGCTCCAGCAATCCCTGTGACCCCGAAAAGGACAAGCGGTAGAAAATGGATGGAAGTTTATTGGCAACTCTAAATTGTCCCTAGTGTGTGAATGTGAATATGAATGTTGTCTGTCTATCTGTGTTGGCCCTGTGATGAGGTGGTGACCCCAAAAGGGACAAGCGGTAGAAAATGGATGGATGGATGCAAAATTCCCCCAAAAATGCGGTACCCCTTTAAGGATTATGGAGGCCACTGTGCTCATTGGGACTTTAAAGGCAGCAGATATTTTTATGTGCCCTTCCCCAGATTCGCGCCTCCAGACAATCCTATCTCGGAGGTCTACACACAATTCATTTGACTTCATTCTTGGTTTGTGCTCTGCCACTTATATTGTGTGCCTTTCTAAATCAAGTCCAAACAACTGAATTTACCACAGGCGGACTCCAATTAAGCTGTATGAACATCTCAAGGATGTTCAGTTGAAACAAGATGCCCCTTAGCTCCCTTTTGTACATGTTGCTTTTTATTTTTCTATTTTTTAATGAATTTGCAAAAAATTCGACAAAACAAAACAAACAAAAAACGTTTTCACATTGACATCATTGGGTTTTGTGTGTTGAATTTTTGGGTTAAAAAATGTTGGAATTCATTCCATTTTGATGAAAATGAAGGGCTGTCAATACTTTCTGGAAGTACGATTGTGGGTTCCTTCCAGCAGAGTAAATGGAGGGATAACTCTCTTTATAGCATATTAGGAGTGGTGGCGCCGCCTTAAGCCATTTAGTGACATGTGATATTTATAGATCTGTGCTAACAAATATTTAATGAACATGAACTAGCAAATCCAGCATACTGTAGAAGCACTACTTAGGTATAAATAGTCACACACTCTGACATGTCTGTTGTTGTATTTCTGCAAATATGAACAGTGCCCTATCCCCATTATATATTTGTTTTTGTTAGAGGTGACCTGGGGAAATTAAGGCCCGGGGGCCAAATGCGGCCCGTTAAGGTTTTAATCTGGCCCGCCGGACATTCCCAAATATTTTTTTTAGATCTTTTATATGGAAAGTCTAGCTGCCATTATGATGTGCACTGATGTTTTCAAATTACCATAAGTCTTGAACTATACAATATACTTCAATGGTTGGAATCTGTGCTTTTGCATGATATTTTAATGACTACAGTTGTCCTGATGCCAATATTATTTTGATACTTTTCAGTACTTTGATATGTTTCTAAATAAAGGGGACCAGAAAAAATTACATTGGCTTTATTTTAACAAAAAATCATAGGGTGTGGCGGACAGGTACTTTTCAGAGGCGGTATGGAACAGTATATGATTCATTAGTATCGCGGTACGATACCCGTATACCGTACAACCGTACTAGTTACTATGGTAATCTACGTCTCAGCAGGTCAGACGAGGCACCAAGCATGGGTGGGGAGCGTTTCCACAGTGTGTTTCCAGAGCGGCCAGCCTGAAATGTGGGTGCCAGGGACAGACGGGGAAGGAGATTTTTACAAGAAAGTTCTAAAGCTTAGTGAGCTATCACATATATCAGATTCTAGATGTTTTTTGTTTTCTTACCCTTCACGTTCATATTTTGCTGTGTTTGTTGCATTTGGCTTGATTGCAAAATATGTCGATAGAGAGGGACGTGACGTTCATATGTTCTCAATATTCAGGGTTTTATTGTTCATAGAAAAAAAAATAATTCCATTCCGTTTTTAAGGCGGTCTGTCATTACATATTTAGCATTCAATTGGACTTTATTGTGAGATTTTGTATTAGTTTTTAAAAATATATATATACACTGATCCCCGGACACATTTTTTTTCTCGAAATTTGGACCCCGAGTCAAAATAATTGCCCAGACCTGTGTTAGAGCAGTGGTTCTCAAATGTGGGTATGCGTACCCCTGGGGGTACTTGAAGGTAGGCCAAGGGGTACGTGAGATTTTTTTGAATTTTCTAAAAATAGCAACAATTCAAAAATCCTTTATAAATATATTTATTGAATAATACTTCAACAAAATATGAATGTAAGTTCATAAACTGTAAAAAGAAATGCAACAATTCAATATTCAGTGTTGACAGCAAGATTTTTGTGGACATGTTCCATAAATATTGATGTTAAAGATTTCTTTTTTTGTGAAGAAATGTTTAGAATTAAGTTCATGAATCCAGGTGGATCTCTATTACAATCCCCAAAGAGGGCACTTTAAGTTAATGATTACTTCTATGTGTAGAAATCTTTATTTATAATTGAATCACTTGTTTATTTTTCAACAACTTTTTTGTTATTTTTACATCTTTTTTTCCAAATAGTTCAAGAAAGACCACTACAAATGAGCAATATTTTGCACTGTTATACAATTTAATAAATCAAAAACTGATGACATAGTGCTGTATTTTTACTTCTTTATATATTTTTTTCAACCAAAAATGTTTTTCTCTGATTAGGGGGTACTTTAATTTAAAAAATGTTCACAGGGGGTACATCACTGAAAAAAGGTTGAAAACCACTGTGTTAGAGGAATGAGCCACTTCAGCATGAATTGATTAACGTGGACCCCGACTTAAACAAGTTGAAAAACGTATTCAGGTGTTACCATTTAGTGGTCAATTGTACGGAATATGTACTGAACTGAGCAATCTATTAATAAAAGTATCAATCAATCAATCAAAAAGCAACAGTTGATTCGTCCTCAGCATGGTTGTCATTCAGTCATTTGGCCACTAGATGTCGCCCAAAAGCTGCCGGATGAGCCGACGTTCCGCGTCATTGGCTGCGTCCGCTTTGGCTCCTCCCCTTCCAGCCGTCCACGCGCTGTTGTTGTGATTGACATCAGTAGTCGGGCTTCAACTTTCGCTATACGCTCTGTGGTCAAACAACGTGCTTTTTATACCATCGAATAACGATGTCTGAAATGCTGATGACATCCACGGAGGAAATACCACTGTGCCCAGTGACAGCGGACGAGCATCCGGGCGGTGTGCGGAGTTTCTTGTTGGTGGATGACCAGGAAAACCTCCAGGTGAAATTAGCTGACAATGCTAGCAAATAGCCGCGAGGCGAGTACGCGACAAACAAACCAGTGAGATGTTTGTTGCCATTTTGTGCCTATATTGTTGACAGAAGTATCACCTAGTATGTAAAATACACATTAAAACTATATTCATACATAACCCTAACATAGCAGTTGTGTCAGTAACTCTGCCAAGCTTAAACTGTGATGTGCCTGTGATGACTACACGGTAAGTACTATCTCCAAGTTATCAAAGATACAAACTAATGGCTCATCCATTTGTCCACACTTCTAACAGTCTTTGGACGACAACATGCTTTATTAGAAGCTGTTATACATATGTCCGAGTTGGGCAACAACAGGGAAACACATCTTAACTAAAGATTGGGGTGGTATAGCTCGGTTGGGAGAGTGGCCAGCAACTTCAGGGTTCCAGGTTCGATCCCCGCTTCTGCTATGCTAGTCACTGCCGTTGTCCTTGGGCAAAACACTTTACCCACCTGCTCCCAGTACCACCCACACTGGTTTGAAAATTAAACTTAGATATTGGGTTTCACTTTGAGTCACTGGAGAAAAGTGCTATATAAATATAATTCACTTCAGATGATTTTAATCATAGGCAGCACTTATGGTGTACTAGCAGTGAAATGTTTTAATGTTTAAACATCAGTTTTTTAGTATTACAATATATTGACAGTGTAATGCGTTGGCTTTGGTAACCAATGGAGGTTAAAAAACACTTTATGTTTTTTCATCCATCCATTTCCTACCGCTTATTCCCTTTTGGGGTCGCGGGGGGCGCTGGCGCCTATCTCAGCTACAATCGGGCGGAAGGCGGAGTACACCCTGGACAAATCGCCACCTCATCGCAGGGCCAACACAGATAGACAGACAACATTCACACACTAGGGCCAATTTAGTGTTGCCAATCAACCTATCCCCAGGTGCATGTCTTTGGAAGTGGGAGGAAGCCGGAGTACCCGGAGGGAACCCACGCATTCACGGGGAGAACATGGAAACTCCACACAGAAAGATCCCGAGCCTGGATTTGAACCCAGGACTGCAGGAACTTCGTATTGTGAGGCAGACGCACTAACCCCTCTGCCAGCGTGAAGCCCAAACCTTACCAAATGTTTTTTTCCATTAAAACTATGAAAGATACATTTCTTCAGGCATTATTAGACATTTTGCACGTGTATTTAAAGGCCTACTGAAATGAGATTTTCTTATTTAAACGGGGATAGCAGGTCCATTTTATGTGTCATACTTGATCATTTCGCGATATTGCCATATTTTTGCTGAAAGGATTTAGTAGAGAACATCGACGATAAAGTTCGCAACTTTTGGTCGCTAATAAAAAAGCCTTGTCTGTACCGGAAGTAGCAGACGATGTGCGCGTGACGTCACAGTTTGTAGGGCTCCTCACATCCTCACATTGTTTATAATCATATCCACCAGCAGCAAGAACAATTCGGACCGAGAAAGCGACGATTTCCCCATTAGTTTGAGCGAGGATGAAAGATTTGTGGATGAGGAAAGTTAGAGTGAAGCACACAAAAAAAATGCGACGACAGTGTGAGCGATTAGGATGTTATTAGACACACTTACTAGGATAATTTTGGAAAATCCCTTATCTGCTTATTGTGTTAATAGTGTTTTAGTGAGATTATAAAGTCATACCTGAAAGTCGGAGGGCTGCGGTGAACACCAGTGTCTCTGAGAGAAGCCAATGGAGGAGCCAAGATCACAGCTGCCTTTTTGACAGCTGCAGGAGGAGGTCACATAATCCACTCAAGTCCCCGATAAGAGCCGATTTAATATCACAATTTTCCCATCCAAAAACTTGCTGGTTGACGTAGAGAAACATGTTCGCTTGCCTGCTCTGTGTTAAAGCTTCACAACAAACAAAGAAACACCGGCTGTGTTACGGTTGCTAGAGGCAGCTGCAATCCACCGCTTTCCACCAACAGCATTCTTCTTTATAGTCTCCATTATTAATTGAACAAATTGCAAAAGATTCAGCAACACTGATGTCCAAATTACTGTGTAATTATGCAATGAAAAGAGAACACTTTTAGCCATTTGTGGTGCTGGGCTAAAATGTCCGCTCATAGCGTCATCATACGCGTCATCATTCCACAACGTTTTCAACAAGAAACTCCGCGGGAAATTTAAAATTGTAATTTAGTAAACTAAACCGGCCGTATTGGCATGTGTTGCAATGTTAATATTTCATCATTGATATATAAACTATCAGACTGCGTGGTCGGTAGTAGTGGGTTTCAGTAAGCCTTTAGGGTGGTATAGCTCGGTTGGTAGAGTGGCCATGCCAGCAACTTCAGGGTTCCAGGTTCGAGCCACGCTTCTGCCGTCCTAGTCACTGCCGTTGTGTCCTTGGGCAAGACACTTTACCCACCTGCTCCCAGTGCCACCCACACTGGTTTAAAAATGAAACTTAGATATTGGGTTTCACTATGTAAAGCATGTTTGGTCACTAGAGAAAAGCGCTATAAAAATATTAGGGCTGTGAATCTTTGGGTGTCCCACGATTCGATTCAATATCAATTCTAGGGGTCGCGATTTGATAATATATCGATTTTTTTCGATTCAACGCGATTCTCTATATAAAAACGATATTTTTTCGATTCAAAACGATTCTGTATTCATTCAATACATAGGATATATATATATATATTTTTTTTTTTTTTTTTTTTTTTTTTTATGACAATAAACTAAGAAATAGTAACTTTTTTTGCACATCATTTTATATTTTTTCTGAGACAGTTGGTCCAAAAATTTTGATAAGATTGGATTGGTTTTAGTGTGTTTAATTAACAAAAGGTGAACTGTATCAAAGTGGCTGTCTTTGTGAAAAAAGTTTGGACTACCTTTTGTGACTTAGATATTGATATATCAATTTATGTCGAATTGATTGGGACACCCTGTTAAGACTTTCCATTTTAACATAGATATTTGCTCGCTGTGTTATCTCCAGGTCCACGATGAGTCTGATTTTGTTGAGAGGCTCAACTGTGGGGATGTCGGAGATGTCAAAGTTATCTCCATCTTTGGAAACACAGGGGATGGCAAGTCACACACCCTTAACCACATCCTGTTCGGTGGTCAAAGTGTGTTTTATACTTCCAAGTCCCCCAGCTCGTATACAGTGGGTGTGTGGGCCGCCTATGACCCTTCCCTTAGCCTGATTGCCCTGGATACCGAGGGCTTGTTGGGGGCCGCTGCCAGTCAAAATCAGAGCATGCGGCTGCTGCTGAAGGTAATTGTAATTGATTGCTGGTCGTGACATATTAATCGTCAAAGCTTACTGTCTTGTTTGCAGGTAGCGGTATTGATATCTACAGTCAAGCTACAACTTTATGATAGCCTGCACAATCTATTGAGATACTTTACAAACTGTCTAGATGCACAAGTGTAAAAATAATAAAAACATTTAATGGACTACGCCCGAATGAATCATATTGTTACTACCTCTGTCACAGTATCAATTACATTTTAATACAGGTTTTATATTGGATCTAATTTGATTAATCTTGCTTGCATTGTGTTTGATTAGTACAGTAATTTCTCACATCTGCATCCTCTCTTCTCCTCCAGATACTGGCAGTGTCCGATATAGTAATCTATCGGACGCGAGCAGAGCGCCTGCACAATGACATGTTCCAGTTCTTGAGCAGTGCTTCGGGGGCCTATCTAAAGCACTTCACTCCTGAACTGAAGGCCGTATCCAGACGCTGCGGGCTGGACGTGCCCCTCTCCCATCTCGGCCCTGCCATTATTGTCTTTCAGGAGACAACGCACACACAGCTCCTGGGTGACGGTAAGGGAGTAAAAAAAAAAGGATTTGTTTTTATGTGCACGCTTACAAACCACAAGAATATCAAAATCAGATTTAAGTATGTTTAACACACACAGAATTTAACTTGGTAGACTTGGAATTTATACCTTGGCACCTAAATTTATGAGCACATTGCATTCCATGACTGAGCTCATAACTCAAAGCAGCCTCCTCACCCATTAAAATTAATTGAAATACATTTAATGGGTGCTTGGCCCTGTTTAAACGCCACAATTTTAACATGTTTTTTAAAAAGAAAAACTGTAACGAAGGGTAGTTGTACTTGTAACTCCCGAGATGCAGAGACAGGAGACGTGCAGGTGAGAAGAGTCTTTAAGACTTAAACAACGGGCTGTGTCACAGGGAAACACTGATGAAGCAGAGACTGATCTCAATAATAGCCAAAACATTTATGCATTAGCATGGCATGAAAAAAGTTAAGTAAAGACTAAGCAACATAAAACAATAATCCATCCCTGTCTACATGGCAGGCTAGCATATATCTCATCATCATAATCTCCTGCTTGATAGGCAGCCTGGTGTGCCCAGCTGGCCAATCAGGGACAGGTGAGGGGGGCAGCGCCAGAGGAATGGTGGAGGCAGACAGGAAGTGGAACTAAAACAAGAGCGCTAAAAGGGAAATATGTTCAAAAAATAAGGAAATAAAAAAGGTCAGACCTGATGGTGGTGACAAAAAACAAGAAATATATTTTAAAAATCATTACAATAGCATGTACTACAAACAACTACAGTAGTTTTATGAATTAATGTCATAATATTGTTTAACATTTACCTTGGGGACCAGACTAATGATAATCTCATTATATATATATCAATCAATCAAAGTTTACTTGTGTCAGCCCTAAATCACAAGTGTCTCAAAGGGCTGCACAAGCCACATTGACATCCAGATCCCATAACCCTAACCATATATATATATATATATACACATATTAGAGATATTCGATAATGGCTTTTTTGCATATATCCGATATTGTCCAACTCTTAATTGCCGATTCAGATATCAACCGATACCGATATATACAGTCGTGGAATTAACACATTATTGTGCCTAATTTTGTTGTGATGCCCTGCTGGATGCATTAAATAATGTAACAAGGTTTTCCAAAATAAATCAACTCAAGTTTTGGAAAAAAATGCCAACAAGGCACTGACATATTTATTATTGAAGATTATTGAAGTCACAAAGTGCATTATTTTTTTTAACATGCGTCAAAACAGCAGCTTGGAATTTGGGAAATGCTCTCCCTGAGAGAGAATGAGGAGGTGGAGGTATATAATATATATATATATATTTATAAAAATGTATATATACAAGTGTATATATACACTTATATTGTATATGTGTCTATATGTATGTATGTGTGTATGTATATGTGTGTGTGCATGCGTGCATCCATCCATTTTCTACTGCTTGTCCCTTTCGGGGTTGTGGGGCGTGCTGGAGTCTATCTCAGCTGCATTTGGGCGGTAGTGTGTGTGTGTATATATATATATATCCATCCATCCATCCATCCATCCATCCATCATCTTCCGCTTATCCGAGGTCGGGTCGCGGGGGCAACAGCCTAAGCAGGGAAACCCAGACTTCCCTCTCCCCAGCCACTTCGTCTAGCTCTTCCCGGGGGATCCCGAGGCGTTCCCAGGCCAGCCGGGAGACATAGTCTTCCCAACGTGTCCTGGGTCTTCCCCGTGGCCTCCTACCGGTTGGACGTGCCCTAAACACCTCCCTAGGGAGGCGTTCGGGTGGCATCCTGACCAGATGCCCGAACCACCTCATCTGGCTCCTCTCGATGTGAAGGAGCAGCGGCTTTACTTTGAGTTCCTCCCGGATGGCAGAGCTTCTCACCCTATCTCTAAGGGAGAGCCCCGCCACACGGCGGAGGAAACTCATTTCGGCCGCTTGTACCCGTGATCTTATCCTTTCGGTCATGACCCAAAGCTCATGACCATAGGTGAGGATGGGAACGTAGATCGACCGGTAAATTGAGAGCTTTGCCTTCCGGCTCAGCTCCTTCTTCACCACAACGGACCGGTACAACGTCCGCATTACTGAAGACGCCGCACCGATCCGCCTGTCGATCTCACGATCCACTCTTCCCTCACTCGTGAACAAGACTCCTAGGTACTTGAACTCCTCCACTTGGGGCAGGGTCTCCTTCCCAACCCGGAGATGGCACTCCACCCTTTTCCGGGCGAGAACCATGGACTCGGACTTGGAGGTGCTGATTCTCATTCCGGTCGCTTCACACTCGGCTGCGAACCGATCCAGCGAGAGCTGAAGATCCCGGTCAGATGAAGCCATCAGGACCACATCATCTGCAAAAAGCAGAGACCTAATCCTGCGGTTACCAAACCGGAACCCCTCAACGCCTTGACTGCGCCTAGAAATTCTGTCCATAAAAGTTATGAACAGAATCGGTGACAAAGGACAGCCTTGGCGGAGTCCAACCCTCACTGGAAATGTGTTCGACTTACTGCCGGCAATGCGGACCAAGCTCTGGCACTGATCGTACAGGGAACGGACCGCCACAATAAGACAGTCCGATACCCCATACTCTCTGAGCACTCCCCACAGGACTTCCCGAGGGACACGGTCGAATGCCTTCTCCAAGTCCACAAAGCACATGTAGACTGGTTGGGCAAACTCCCATGCACCCTCAAGAACCCTGCCGAGAGTATAGAGCTGGTCCACAGTTCCACGACCAGGACGAAAACCACACTGTTCCTCCTGAATCCGAGGTTCGACTATCCGACGTAGCCTCCTCTCCAGTACACCTGAATAAACCTTACCGGGAAGGCTGAGGAGTGTGATCCCACGATAGTTGGAACACACCCTCCGGTCCCCCTTCTTAAAGAGAGGAACCACCACCCCGGTCTGCCAATCCAGAGGTACCGCCCCCGATGTCCACGCGATGCTGCAAAGTCTTGTCAACCAAGACAGCCCCACAGCATCCAGAGCCTTAAGGAACTCCGGGCGGATCTCGTCCACCCCTGGGGCCTTGCCACCGAGGAGCTTTTTAACTACGTCAGCGACCTCAGCCCCAGAAATAGGAGAGTCCACCACAGATTCCCCAGGCACTGCTTCCTCATAGGAAGACGTGTTGGTGGGATTGAGGAGGTCTTCGAAGTATTCCTTCCACCTATCCACAACATCCGCAGTCGAGGTCAGCAGAACACCATCCGCACCATACACGGTGTTGATAGTGCACTGCTTCCCCTTCCTGAGGCGGCGGACGGTGGTCCAGAATCGCTTCGAAGCCGTCCGGAAGTCGTTTTCCATGGCTTCCCCGAACTCTTCCCATGTCCGAGTTTTTGCCTCCGCGACCGCTGAAGCTGCACACCGCTTGGCCTGTCGGTACCTGTCCACTGCCTCCGGAGTCCTATGAGCCAAAAGGACCCGATAGGACTCCTTCTTCAGCCTGACGGCATCCCTCACCGCTGGTGTCCACCAAGGGGTTTTAGGATTGCCGCCCCGACAGGCACCAACTACCTTGCGGCCACAGCTCCGATCTGCCGCCTCGACAATAGAGGTGCGGAACATGGTCCACTCGGACTCAATGTCCAGCACCTCCCTCGTGACATGTTCAAAGTTCTTCCGGAGGTGGGAATTGAAACTTTGTCTGACAGGAGACTCTGCCAGACGTTCCCAGCAGACCCTCACAATGCGTTTGGGCCTCCCAGGTCTGTCCGGCATCCTCCCCACCATCGCAGCCAACTCACCACCAGGTGGTGATCGGTAGAAAGCTCTGCCCCTCTCTTCACCCGAGTGTCCATAACATGAGGCCGCAAATCCGATGACACAACTACAAAGTCGATCATGGAACTGCGGCCTAGGGTGTCCTGGTGCCAAGTGCACATATGGACACCCTTATGTTTGAACATGGTGTTCGTTATGGACAAACTGTGACGAGCACAAAAGTCCAATAACAAAACACCACTCGGGTTCAGATCCGGGCGGCCATTCTTCCCAATCACGCCTCTCCAGGTTTCACTGTCGTTGCCAACGTGAGCGTTGAAGTCTCCCAGTAGGACAAGGGAATCACCCGGGGGAGCACTTTCCAGTACTCCCTCGAGCGTTCCCAAAAAGGGTGGGTACTCTGAACTGCTGTTTGGTGCATAAGCACAAACAACAGTCAGGACCCGTCCCCCCACCCGAAGGCGGAGGGAGGCTACCCTTTCGTCCACCGGGTTGAACTCCAACGTACAGGCTTTGAGCCGGGGGGAAACAAGAATTGCCACCCCAGCCCGTCGCCTCTCACTGCCGGCAACGCCAGAGTGGAAGAGGGTCCAATCCCTCTCGAGAGAAGGGGTTCCAGAGCACTTGCTGTGCGTCGAAGTGAGTCCGACTATATCCAGCCGGAATTTCTCGACTTCGCGCACTAGCTCAGGCTCTTTGCCCCCCAGTGACGTGACGTTCCACGTCCCAAGAGCTAGCTTCTGTAGCCGAGGATCGGACCGCCAAGTGCCCTGCCTTCGGCTGTCGCCCAGCTCACAATGCACCCGACCTCTATGGCCCCTGCTATGGGTGGTGAGCCCATTGGAGGGGTGACCCACGTTGCCTCTTCGGGCTGTGCCCGGCCGGGCCCCATGGGAACAGGCCCGGCCACCAGGCGCTCGCCATCGTGCCCCACCTCCGGGCCTGGCTCCAGAGGGGGGCCCCGGTGACCCGCGTCCGGGCGAGGGAAATCTGGGTCCATGATGTTTCTTCTTCATAAAGGTCTTCGAGCTGCTCTTTGTCTGATCCCTCACCTAGAACCTGTTTGCCTTGGGAGACCCTACCAGGGGGCTTTATGCCCCCGGACAACATAGCTCCTAGGATCATTGGGACACGCAAACTCCTCTACCACGATAAGGTTGCAGCTCAGAGAGGAGAGATATATATATATATATATATATATATATATATATATATATATATATATATATATATATATATATATATATATATATATATATATATATATATATATATATATATATATATATATATATATATATATATATATATATATATATATATATATATATATATATATATATATATATATGTCTGTCTGTCTGTCTGTCTGTCTGTCTGTCTGTCTGTCTGTCTGTCTGTCTGTCTGTCTGTCTGTCTGTCTGTCTGTCTGTCTGTCTGTCTGTCTGTCTGTCTGTCTGTCTGTCTGTCTGTCTGTCTGTCTGTCTGTCTGTCTGTCTGTCTGTCTGTCTGTCTGTCTGTCTGTCTGTCTGTCTGTCTGTCTGTCTGTCTGTCTGTCTGTCTGTCTGTATATATATATATATATATATATATATATATATATATATATATATATATATATATATATATATATATATATATATATATATATATATATATATATATATATATATATATATATATATATATATATATATGTATGTATATATATATATATGTATATGTGTGTGTGTGTATACATATATCAATCAATCAATCAATCAATGTTTACTTATATAGCCCTAAATCACTAGTGTCTCAAAGGGCTGCACAAACCACAACACAAACCACTACCACATCCTCGGTAGGCCCACATAAGGGCAAGGAAAACTCACACCCAGTGGGACGTCGGTGACAATGATGACCCAGTGGAAAGTCGGTGACAATGATGGCTATATACACACAGTATATGAAAAACTAGATACGTGAGAACTGCTTTTTAAATGAAAAAAAAAAAGAAATGTCCAATGTACCTACTTGGCAGGCAGGCATCCTTGATTTCATTTTTGTGCCTCCTCAAACCACAGAATGTTCCGACAATTTGGCCACAGTCGCTCAAAGACGTGTGTTGTCTATCTACTCGTATATAACATGGCTGAAAACGTTGTGGGCCGGCTGCCGCCCTCTGGATATTATTGTTTTTCCTGATTTATTAATTTAAATGCTAATTTCCTCTTCTTGGCTGGTTACTCTCTGCTGCAACTCAGTTAATGTTAGCCTTCTGTTGATTTGTTTTTTTTACTACATCCCATTCAAGTTTGTTTAATACCGTGGCAGCTTGTTCTCTCCTCTTCTCTTCTCTACATAACAATAAAGTAACGTTAGCTCATGGTTCTTCTGTGGTTAGTTTGAGCCAAACCTAGAACTAACATCTAGAGAACATTACCATCACTGCCACATTTTAGAACCCTTCTGTATTACTTTAACATCTGTGGATAATTGATATTAAGATATTAGTCCGTGGATTCAGAATCATCCACGTTTTAATTGTGATGCATTAGAGAATTGATCCTTTTTCCTACTTCAAGTACCAAATATAATGCTCGGCCGTCCAGTTTGTAAGTCAGGACAAGACAGAACTAATTGAAACACAGCATATGCATCTTATTAATATTTTTATGGATATAATTTTGCCATGGCGACTTGTCCAGGGTGGACACCGCCTACCACCCAAATGCAGCTGAGATAGGCTCCAGCGACCCCCCGCCACCACAAAAGGGACAAGCGGTAGAACATGGATGGATGGATAGAATATTTTTGCCATTTGGGCATTTGTGGCTGCATGCCATGGACACTGTCTGTAGCTTGTGTGTCGCGCTATGGTGGGGATGACTGGCTAGGTAGGCTACTAATATCAGGGTTTGTTTCTGTAATTTGGTCATCGACTTTCTTTCTTTTTTTGTTCCGATGATTGGAATGCAAGATTGTGTCACAGTGTTAGCATGTGTTACCAAGTGCATTTTAATAGAACACATTTAACAAATACATGCCTGTATTTGTCCCAATTACATGTTAAACATTGTAAAACATTTTCCACGGAGAAAATCTTGGCCTTGATTTGCTTTCTTTTCTTGTACAGAGACAGCATGTGCAGCATTATCATGTTTTAGCAGCGGCGAACAAAACAAAAACATTTCCTCCGTATAAGTATACTCTGATTGTAAGTATAATGTACACACCATACATATGGACAATTGATTTGCCGTACATATGGACAATTGATTTGCCGGAGGCCGCAACAAAGTGGGTAAAATAACAAAAGGTAAAATATTACAAATAATACAAATCACAATAAATACAAAATCCATAAAACACTGTTAAAAATGGATAAAAAATATAAAAGTGTCCATATATTTGTCCAGCTCAGCTTGTGTTAAATGTCAGCGCAAATCAGTACGTTTTTAAAGAAGATTTAAAAGTATCAAGAGATGTCGCCGTTTCGAGATTCAGAAGGAGAGCGTTCCAAAGTTTAGAGCTTGCTACTGCAAGTTGGACCAGTTGTAAGCGGCGAAAAGAGGACTGATTGATGCCAATGTATAAAAAGTTACAGTAGTCCAAGCAGAATGTTATTAGTGCATGCACAACTGTTTCTAACTTTTTTTGGCCAGGTAAGGGCGACAGTAGGACTGTGGCACTGTTCAGGCCAGAAAAAAGATTGGGCTCGCCAAAAGTTATTATCTTAGTTATTTGTCATTTAAATTAAGAAAAATAGTACACATCCAGTCTTTTACTTCTTGTAGGCACTGAAGTAAAGATTCTGGCAAGTCGGTTTTGAAATCAAAAATTAAATAGATTTGGACATCACCTGCAAAAACAATTGAAGCAGATTTAATGTTTCTTAAAAATTGATCACAATGGCAACATGTAAAAGTAGAATAAAACTGGGCCCAAAATGTGTCCTTGAAGCACCTCAAAAGTTGGAGGGACCCTTTTAGAGGAAAAATGTTTTTCAGTGAAATACCTGTCTGTCGGATAAGCTTGGAACACACATTAGACAGTGCCTTTAAGACCTACACAAATTAAATGTGATCAACTGTGTCAAATGCTGCTGTCAGATCTAAAAGCACCAGCACAGCCGAGCTACCTGCATCGGCTATTAAAAGGAAGGCCATTACATTTTTTGAAAATATTTTTGTCTGTGCTGTGACGACGCGATATTGGGGTGCTCATGCATAGCTGTTGTTCTGCCATGAAACATGACATAGAAGTGTTTTTATTTTGTAACTCCACTTCTTGCTCCTGACTAACCATTTTTCTTGCCATTGCACGTCTTCTGTGCAGGCGTGAGTTTACTTCCCCCAAAAGTTCAGGTGTGTTAGCTATACAAGAAATTAAAAAGCACCTAAAAATGTTGATAAGGGACTTAAACAATAACAAATATTTGTCAGCATTTTCTCATTATCGATTATGTCAACAAATCTTTGCAGCCCTGCCAAGCACCGCCTTTAAAAACCACACACTCCCTGTTATGGATATTACAGTACATTAGGGTTATACTGTGTACTGGTACTAATAAAGTAACGCAATAATAAGGAATAAAAAAAAACAATCTTTGAAAAACACCAGTACTTTTTTTTTCATCTGCTTGCTGCCATGCGGCGATGACGTACAGAGCCAAGGAGCATGTTGAGTGTGTCAGCGTGCGCACACATACACATAGCTCACAAGCAGAAACTGTGGAGAGGAAAATTTGCAAATAAAGGCAATTTTACTAGTTAATAAAGAGGGTGCATTAAACGTAATACAGAGTATGTGTTCTTTAAAACTGACGCTTTAAACACAGAAATGCCGCGCTGCAAGAATTGCTTTAAAACATGACTGTCAAAAGGTGGCAAGACAGTATTACCACCTGCGCTTCAGAATTAGGTAAACATTTAAATAACAATCATCCAGATCTGCACAACAAGTTCAAAGATAATGTGGTTAACTATCTCCTTTGCTGTGGACATATAGCTACCTAGACACGCACAAAGCTGGTTGGCTTGATGCCAAATGTTGGCGGCATCAAAACAGCATACGTAGCGTAAACTAATGCAGGTTAAATTACTGAATTTTGTAACATTTTGATCATTTGTGTTTTATCTTTAACAATGTGTGTTTTGCCTGCTACATGTGTAATCTGAGGTTTAAGTTTTGGTATTGCTTTTATTATTTATCAATGATTTTATTTGTCTTAAAGCACAGAACCATTTAAGCTGTGCTTAAATGCATGGAGCATTTAATACAATGCCAATAAAACTTTCTATTCTATTCTAACCGAATCGTAGATCATGGCAGACTATTTGTCCATCCTTCCATCCATTTTCTACCGCTTATTCCCTTTGGGGTCGCTGGAGGGGAAGACTATTTGTAATATGTAAAATTTTAAATTGTTCTTTTGAGTGCAAGAAGAAAAGCCCAATGTTTTTAATGGTTTTTATTTTTTTATTTTAATCTTGTTTGTCGTTTTTGGAGTTTTGTATCGTAAGATTTTCTGTTAAAATTAAGATACAAATGTATTTTTTTTTGTGGTCCCCTTTATTATGAAAATGATCAAAGTATGGAATTACATTTTAGTACTGGTACCGGTCCCAAAATGTATGTTAATTGATGTTATGTGTGATGAAGGTTCAAAGGTGGCAGGCCATGCTGAAACGCTGCTCCAGAGGCGTTTTCATGAACTGGGCTTAGGGACAGACGCCTTCAGCTCAGTACAATACGTGGGTACCCAAACAATTACGCCTCCTACGGATTACAGCGGACTGCTGGACGCCGTCATTCAACAAGTGAAGAACACTCACATACGCTCGGCCCGACATCCTGGCATAGTGTTTCATGCTCTAGAAGTAAGCAGGTGATGTTGTTGTAAAATACACATTAAAATGACACAAGTGGAAGTACTTTGCCTTGTCTCTCTTTATGATGATTGTTTTTATTTTGTTTTTTTCTAGGCTCTTAGTGAACGTTTCTGTGATGACCTCTCAGATGACAAGATGAATCTATACACCTTCTTCCCTGACGAGTACTTCACCTGCTCTGCTGTTTGCCTGAGTTGCAAGTAAGTCAGATGGGACTTCTACCTGATTAACACCAGTTCAAGGCTGTTTATAAAACCATTTGTATTCATCAGTTGGTACACTTCTTTGAAGGCCAGTTTGGCTGTCAATCATAGGGATTTTCAAACAATTTAAGGACACCTACTGGACAGCCAATCAATTCCCCTGGAAGGACAGAGAAATTCACTTTGAGAAAACTACGTCAAAGTCATGGCCAGGCATTGAAACATTGGCCATAGTCAGTATGAACATTTAAAATAGGAACACAGAAAATACTTTTGTCTGAACATGTCAAACAAAGACAAATAAACACAACAAATATTTTTTAAGCCAACACCAATATCTTTCTGCTCTTCACAACGATACCGTTTTTTATATACATTTTTTAAAGAAGTGTACTGTAGTTTGTGCAAACCTTGAGGTATAAATGACTCAATTAGGGGTGGATTTGACCAACTGTACCTGAAGATTTGTCCTGACAAAAGCCAGTATCTTAAATGACGCTAAACAGTTGGTCATTTAGCTTCGTTTTCATGATGAAATCGCTCATCGCCTTAGCCCACAGGTCATCTTTTTAAACTTTTTGTTTCTTTCAAACATTGTAGCATCCTGGCCCTTTCTTTAGGATAGCTTCTTAAAAAGCAGGCGTCTTTTTAGACTTTCAAAACAAGGTGGTAGCGTTCCTGTGTTTGAGTAGGTTTGATGTGTTGAAACTTAGTCTTCCAAAGTTGAACACATCTTTGTGTCCAGAGGCTGATGGCTCTCCCATTGATTCTGTAATAGGAAAGATTGGAAGAAATAAAATAATCACCAACCGTATTCCGTGCTAGACTTTGCATTCACTTGTCTTGGCCTAATTTTTACGTAAACATTGATCATGATAGTTAAAAATCATGTCACCATCAACGAAATCCACTTATAAAAACAAATCTAGCTACGGGATTTAGTGTATTTAATGAAATGAACACGAATGCATTTATTGGGCTCTTCACGTAGCGTTTCGGTGCACACCATTGTGTTCATAAACAATACTAAAATTCAGAGGTTTTCAAAGGGGTAGGATTTCTCCTGGAGATGACTGGCTTTAGTAGCCAAACGTATAGAGAGGTGTGTCCAAGATAAAACACATGGCAGGTTGTCGTCTGTTTAGGGGGTTTATTTACAATTGGTGATCAAGCTGTGTAAACTTGGCTGTGGTCAGTAACAAAATGGCACTTATATTATAATAAGCAAGTTTAACAATGTTACACACTAAAGGTATTAGAGATGCTAATATAAAACTAAAGCTACACAGAGGCAGGGCATAAGTAAAGGAAATTTACCCTAAAATGAGGCAAAAAAATGAAATATATACTGTAGATATACAGTCAGCTTAATCAGCATGCTATCATAAATTAGCTCAAAGTTATGCTTCTGTTTAAAACATGCAATATATAGTCCTCCATACAAATAATAACATAATTAAAGCTCAACTTTGTGCATTCACTCACAGCATCAACATAGGTTAGACAAATATGTTTCTTTCTGTGGCAGCATCGGGGAAAGTTAACACACATGCCAAACTGCTGCGTCACATTGCAAGCAACTATGGTGCATCCAAGTACTGCTGGTCAGTAGGATGCCCGCCAGAACATTATTAGTGAAGTATAACAAATACAAAACATGCAAAATAAGTGGGCTTTCTAACAAATACCATGCATAACTTGAAATCTGCTGCAACTGCAGTGTGGTACATCCCGATAACATTATTTTTAAATTTGCAGATGACACTACAATTTTAAGTCTTCTGCAAAAGGACATTAACTATTTTGTATACCACAATGAGATGAACACCTTCATTTAATGTGGTGGTGTGTGGAAAAAATATCAAATTTTAAATATAGCAAAAACAAGAGATTATTCTTAACCAAGGCAAGTGACGACACACAAGCCAGTGATCATTAAAGTCCAGACAATCAATCAGATGACAACATTTACATTTCTAGGGGTCCACGTTGATAACCTGCTTATCTGGAAATTGCATATTGACAACTTCTGTATCGAACTGCAACAGAGACTACAGTTTTTGAGACGAATTAGGATGTAGAGTGTTAGCAATCAGATCAAGCTAATTTTCTACAATGCTGTCTTAAAGATCCTAATCAGATATAGAATTACTGTGTGATTTGGCAACCTAACTGTACAAGTGAAAAACAGTTTGGCTATGATGCACAAAACAGCAATGAAGATTATTTGTATGACATATTGTGAATCACTAGATAATTTATATAGCCAATCAGGTGTGACACAAGCAACACAAATCTCTTCAGACTCCACTCATTCACATTCCTCAGAATATCAACTTCTCCCATCAGGAAAAAGACTCTGAATACCAAAGTGCAAAACAAACCGCTCAAATTAACATTTGTTATAGCTTCCATCAAACTTCTGAACAGTGCAATAAAATAGTGCCATACATCAATTTGCAATGAACCCAAGCTCTTCAGCATTTCACACGTTTCTGGCACTTTAAAATGTCTGTCTCTGTGTTGCCATTGTAATATACCAATGAGGTGGCAACTTGTCCAGGGTGTACACTGCCTACCGCCCGAATGCAGCTGGTATAGGCTCCAGCACTTCCGCAACGGTAAAAAAAGGATGGATGTATTTCCTGTTTTAGCCCTGCTTTGATAATGTTTGTTTTAATGTCTGTGTTTTTATGTGATTATCTTTTTTTGCAGTATGAAGGAATAGTGTAACTCGAGGCCCAAGACAAATTTCCCTAATGGGACAAAAAAATGTACCCTGACCTGTGTTGTGTTATCTTTCTTTGTGTTGCCTGCAGTATTCGCTGCAAGAATGGAATCAACCATCTGCGAGACAGGGTTCCCCACATGGCAGACGGACTGTGCCAGTATACACATCAGTACAGCAACAAAGTCCTTATTTGTAAGGTACAACCATTTCCTGAAATCAATATACAGCTAGTTTAAATAGACTAGATGCCACTATTTGGATTATGTGCTTGATTTTGTGTGTGTTTTGTCACCAGCGGTGCTATGAAAGAGGCAGAGAGGTGTTAGTTATGCCTAAAACCTCTGCATCCTCTGACAACCCATGGTTTGGACTGGCCAAATTTGCCTGGTCAGGGTAGGTGTACAAATGCACTGGACATTTTCACTTGCCGTCATCTGGTTCTTTAATGTCGACTGTCTGCCTTTCTCTCAGTTATGTGTTAGAGTGTGCTAACTGTGGCGTCATCTACCGAAGCAGACAGTACTGGATATGGAACCAAAACCCAGAGAGCAGTGTGAACCAAAACCCTGAGAGCAGCGTGGTGCGTTCTGAGGTCAAACATGTTTGGGAGGGGGTAAGTACATTATACATTAGACAAAACTTTAATGATCCACAAGGGAAATTGTTCCACACAAGGATGGGAAGAATAAAGAGCACAAAAAGAAGGCGAAAACAAAAGATAAAAAGTAGACAAAAAATGTACCATAGTAGCAATATAAAATATAACATATGTAATACTTACATAGTGTATATACAGTATATAATATATACAATATAAAACATTCCAATTACCATTTACAAGATTACAGTATATGTAAGAGCTGCAACAAAAAAGGGCAGCATGAAAATAAAGAGTAGATAGAGCAGAAAATATACATTATAAACAAAGAAAGGTTGATAACTTAGAAGTGGTCTGGTAATAGACAAATATAATTTATTGCCGTATGGCGAGGGATTATACAGCTGGATGGAGTGTGGAATGAAGGAGTTCTTGAATCGCTCAGTGTGGGAATGAAGCTGAAGGAGCCTGTTGGAGTATGAGCTCCACTGTCCCTCAATTATCAGGTGGATTGGGTGTGCAGGATTGTCCTTGATGGCGAGCAGTTTGTCCAGTGACCTCCTGTTCCTCACTGACACAAACGCCTCCAACTGTGTGCCAATAGTTTGGCTGGCTTTCCGGATCAGCTTGTCAATCCGGTTTACGTCTAGTTTGCTGATGCTGCTCCCCCAACAAACCACTGCAAAGTACAGGGCACTGGCCACAACATACTGAAAAAAGCTCTCCTACCGCTTGCTGCACACACTAAAGCGCTAGGAGCAAGGAGAACGCAAGCAGCTTGTCGTGTGTGTGTAAACAAAGAGCCGGCAGCGCAACTGAGCACAGCCAAACACACAACGGCCCGAAAAAAAAAAGAAAAGTAACGAAAACACACAAAAGTACCCAAAAACCATTATAAGAAGTTGATGGAAAAGATAAGTGATAAAAAAAGCAAGAAAAAGATGAGAGAGAACACCAAGAATAATGTCAAAATAAAGGAAGTCTGCCACTCTTTCAGGCACACATCTACAAGTACTCCATTAGTGCATCATTTACTGCAAGATAGGAGTTTCAAACCCTACAGATCACAAACTTCAACACAGTTTTGTTGTAGGACTTCAATTTTGATTGATGTGTGACAAAAAATAGAAGATTTATTACATTTTAATTTCTTTGTGGAGGACTAACTTTGTTGGGAGTCCTGTTCGTTGTCAAAGGACATGGCTGCTTAATAAGAATACGCATTTGTTCTACTGATTTTAAACAGACACTTTAAAGGAAAACTGCCCTTTTTTAAAATATGTCCATCATTCGCGATCCCTATGTAAGAAAATATCACATATATTTTTCTTTTTTTATGCATTCTAATTTGTAAAATACAGCAAATAAGAGGTGACTAACAATGCGGCTAATTGGATTACACTATTCCGCTCGTAAAGCCCCTCTAAAAAAACGCCAACAATACTCCAATTTACATCTTGTGACGTTAATATTACCTAAGTATTAGCGATTTTGTTATTATTAGCGCTAACAGAGACAAACGATTTGCAGCAACGGTGTGATCACAGAAAAGTAACTAAATACCACAAACGTATTTTACCATCGTTCTTGTATAAGTGTTCAATGTTATTTCAAAATTTTTTGAATGTTTTCCATACTTGTGTTGACATTTCCTTTCCTTTCTGCCATGTTAGCTGACATGATTAAAAAATATTGTTAATTTTTTTAATTTAAATGTTTAAAAAAAAAATTCTAGTCCTTGTTGTTAGACACGTCATGAAATATATCCATTATTATTGATATCAACCGATACAAAACAGTTATATCGTGTTACGGTTTTTAGCCATATTGCTCAGTATATACTCCGGCTTCTTCCCTCCTCCAAAGACATGCACCTGGAGATAGGTTGAATGGCAACACTAATTTGGCCCTAGTGTGTGAATGTGAGTGTGTATGTGGTCTGTCTGTGTTGGCCCTGCGATGAGGTGGCGACTTGTCCAGGTTGTACTCCACCTTCCACCCGAATGCAGCTAGGATAGGCTCCAGGGAAGAGCGGTAGGAAGTGGGTGGATGGATGATGATGCAGATTCGTTTGTTACTGAATACTTTCTGATACGATTCTGCCATGGAGACTTTGCATTTGTATGTAATATGCCACTATAATTATTTGGGACTACTAGTAGGACTACAAATGCTGTGTTTTATACTGCAATATTGTTCAGTGAAGAACACCTATTATGTAAATCTAGATCAGGGGTCCCCAAACTTTTTGGGTTAAAATAATTTAGCCGGGGGCTTGGAAAATGCATTTTTAGACAATGTGATTCACCTGAGCGGCTAGGAGACTGAGAGTAACAAGCAGCAAGCGGTAGAAAATGGATTAGAAAGGACAGATTTAAAAAAAAAAAAAATTAAAATACAAACTTGGGACTTCCCGCGGGCCAGATCTCAAATGCTGGCGGGCCGGATGTGGCCTGCGGGACGTAGATTGGGGACCACTGATCTAGATTGTGTGCTTGCTTAGCTGTTGTGTTTGCTGCTCGTAGCCTGTAACCTACCATTTTGATTGATTGATTGATACTTTTATTAGTAGATTGCACAGTACAGTACATATTCCGTACAATTGACCACTAAATGGTAACACCCGAATAAGTTTTTCAACTTGTTTAAGTCGGGGTCCACGTTAATCAATTCATGGTACAAATATATACTATCAACATAATACAGTCATCACACAAGTTAATCATCATAGTATGTACATTGAATTATTTACATTATTTACAATCCGGGGGGTGGGATGAGGAGCTTTGGTTGATATCAGAACTTCAGTCATCAACAATTGCATCAACAGAGAAATGTGGACATTGAAACAGTGTAGGTCTTACAGTAGGATATGTACAGCCAGCAGAGAACATAGTGAGTTCAGATAGCATAAGAACAAGTATATACATTAGAAGTACATTTGAGTTGTTTATAATCCGGGGAGATGGGATGTGAATGGAGGAGGGTAATAGTAAAGTGTTGAAGTTGCCTGGAGGTGTTGTTTTAGAGCGGTTTTGAAGGAATATAGAGATGCACTTACTTTTATACCTGTTGGGAGTGCATTCCACATTGATGTGGCATAGAAAGAGAATGAGTTAAGACCCCTGTTAGATCGAAATCTGGGTTTAACGTGGTTTGGGGAGCTCCCCCTGGTGTTGTGGTTATGGCGGTCATTTACGTTAAGGAAGTAGTTTGACATGTACTTCGGTATCAAGGAGGTGTAGCGGATTTTATAGACTAGGCTCAGTGCAAGTTGTTTTACTCTGTCCTCCACCCTGAGCCAGCCCACTTTGGAGAAGTGGGTTGGATTGAGGTGTGATCTGGGGTGGAGGTCTAAAAGTAACCGGATTATCTTATTCTGGGATGTTTGGAGTCTAGATTTGAGGGTTTTGGAGGTGCTGGGGTACCAGGAGGTGCAAGCGTAATCGAAGAAGGGTTGAATGAGAGTTCCCGCTAGAATCCTCAAGGTGTTTTTGTTGACCAGAGAGGAGATTCTGTAGAGGAATCTCGTTCTTTGGTTGACCTTTTTGATCACCTTGGTTGCCATTTTATCACAGGAAAGATTAGCCTCTAGAATGGAACCTAGGTAGGTGATCTCATCCTTCCTGGTGATAACAATGTCACCCACTTTTATAGTGAAGTCACTGACCTTCTTAAGTTTGATATGGGACCCAAATAGGATGGATTCCGTTTTACCTAAGTGTATGGATAGCTTGTTGTCAGCGACCATGTTTTTCCTTTTTGTTATTAACTTCACCAAAATACAAGAAAATACGAACCTTGTGTTCTTTTTGGAAGATATTTAGATGTTAAAAGACTGTCCAGCTTTGCTCATGTAAACTCGCTGCAGGACTGATTGTATCGGCGCTTATGGACACAAGCTGATATCAACTGATACTTTACTTTTGCTGATATAGCCTATTCATCTCATAAAATCAGTGCTTCTTGATATTAACCAAATTGAAAAATGCGGCCTCTGCGCAATTATTAGTCGGCATAAAAAACATATGGGGGGGGGGCTTCCTGGTTCTTTTGCATGAGGAAGTGACCATTGAGCTGCAGTAGGTTGAAATAAAACATGACTATATTTAGCTTGAATACTGTTTTTGAACTACATCTCACACAATACTATTTTAACACAATCGTGATGTCCTCCTCTCTCAGTCGGACACCTTCCTCACCAACCACCAGAATGCAGCTCAGAGAGTCCTGGATGGGATGAACTATGTGATCCAGTCAGTGTCGGAGTACAGCAGCGGACCAACCAAAACTGTAACAGCCTGGCTCACCGACCAGGTCGCGCCACTTTACTGGAGACCCAACACAGAGATTAGGGTATGTGTCCTCATCTAGAACAAGGGTTGGCTTTCTCCGGTCCGAATTGTTTGACGTGTTGAGCGATTTTCCTTGTTGTGGTTCCTGTCATACAGGTATATATAGTGTCTAGACCAAAAGAAAGAATGTTAAACTGTATATTAAAATCATTTTTGGTCCCATTTAATAACTGGACAACTAAGCAGGCCAACATTAATTGATTAACGTGGACCCCGACTTAAACAAGTTGAAAAACTTATTCGGGTGTTACCATTTAGTGGTCAATTGTACGGAATATGCACTGAACTGTGCAATCTACTAATAAAACTTTCAATCAAACAGTACATGTTTCCTTTACCATAAATAAATGATCTGATCGGTTTGCTTGTAAACTTTATTAGTGTGCAATATTGTGCTCACTAAACAGTAATGCAGTATTATGTCATGTGAAATATGCTGCAGAATACTACAATCCAGACCATGTCATCCGCTGTATCTTAATTGTGGTATCTTTGTTTTCTCTGTGTTCTTTAAGGCCTGTCATGGCTGTCACAAAGTGTTTGAGGAGGCAGAGCGTAAGCACCACTGCCGGTCATGTGGGGAGGGCTTCTGCCACCTGTGCTCCAGCTACAGGATGCCAGTCCCAGAGAGGGGCTGGGGCAGCAGCCCTGTCAGGGTGTGTATGGTCTGCTATCAGCAGGGAGGACCACCTGAAACCAACAATCAGGGTAAGGCAGTAACATCCCTTTCTCGAGCTTTGAACTATTTTGAATTTCTCCTTTGGATTTAGGAATTTATTTTTCATTGCTATGTTTTAAGTGTTGGACAAATATCAATAATGTGTGATATCACATTGTATTCTCTCACAATACTGCATAGATATACCAACAAGAGATATCAATACTGGCACTGTCTACTCTTGACATATTTTTACCAATTTCTCAAATAGCAATATTTTTTATTATATTTTGTTTTCTTTGCTTAGTATGTAAAGTGGAGCCTCGTGGTCTCATCACTCGCAGGGTGGCAGAGGTGGCTCAGTCTACGTTGGACATGGTCAGCACCGTTGTGGACTATCCTCTCTGTGAGTTTTAGCTGCACGCTGTTTGATTTTCATTGTGAAATAACTATCGTTAATCATTTATTAATAAGAAGTCTTAGGGCGCACTCAAACCAGGCCAATTGTATTGTGCTCAGGTCCACTTAAAACCTGGAGCACGGTATGTTTGGCTATTGTGAATTGTGTGGCGCGCGTCCTGTCTTTTGGCAAAATTTGAAGGGGTGGGTAAGGGGTCCGGAAAAATTCAATGCACGTGCATGCACCGTCATAGAATAATAGGAATGCGACTGTTAACATCAGATCGTAATACTAACCGACTCAATTCATAATTGAAATAAAAATACAAGGACTCAAAATGATCCAAAAGTGAACCTCAGAGCACACTCGCTTACCTGTGATTACATTTGTGTGCATGATCAAATCATGTAATGTAAGTCATGCGATTGTTGCTCTTGTCTTAATAGCGGCAAATAAAAAAAATCATAATCAGTTACCCTCAACTGCGTTACAAGCCAAAACCCTCATACCTCAAAGTGAAATGTACAAGTCGTCCCCCAACTTTTGCATCCATTTCGGTTTATGAACATTTACATCGTACCAAATTTGCCTCTATGTGCAAACTATGTCTCGTCCTACTAACGCTTCATTCATTTATTCATTGAATTTTTGTGCAACTGGAAGCCCTATGGGGGCTGTCATTTTGATGACATTACTTCCTGTACACGTGGGCACGAACATTTTGACTAGGCGGGCCCCCAACGGCACACCCTGTTTACATGCTTTCACGAAGAAAAACTATTGTATTTTCTGGACTGTAGAGCATTGGGATATAAGGCGCACCCACAAAATTTTAGAAGAACAATTTTTTTTACATACCTCAAATGTTTCCAAACGGTGCCTGTCACACGTCAGTAAATGGCTGATGAAACACAACATAATTTATCATCATGGACCCATTAGCTTCACGGTGGCAGAGGGGTTAGTGCGTCTGCCTCACAATACGAAGTTCCTGCAGTCCTGGGTTCAAATCCAGGCTCGGATCTTTCTGTGTGGAGTTTGCATGTTCTCCCCGTGAATGCGTGGGTTCCCTCCGGGTACTCCGGCTTCCTCCCACTTCCAAAGACATGCACCTGGGGATAGGTTGATTGGCAACACTAAATTGGCCCTAGTGTGTGAATGTGAGTGTGAATGTTGTCTGTCTATCTGTGTTGGCCCTGCGATGAGGTGGCGACTTGTCCAGGGTGTACCCTGCCTTCCGCCCGATTGTAGCTGAGATAGGCGCCAGCGCCCCCCGCGACCCCGAAAGGGAATAAGCGGTAGAAAATGGATGGATGGATGGATGGATGGATGGATGGACCCATTAGCCGCGGAAGCTAGCTTTCTAATAAGCTAGACAGACTCAATAAGTTCACAGGGATGTTTTGGCGAATGTGTTGAGGAATTTGTAAAACTGAAACAATACAAAAAGAATGCCATTGTAAGTTAATAATACTAACAGAGACACTTGTAAACGTGTTAGCAAACTAGCTACTGTTACTGACACTAGCTTCATTACATTACGATGGCACTTACAAATATCCATGAAAACACTCCTACAGACATCCATATAGACGGTTTATTAAGTGAGAATTGTTTTAGTTAAACTGCGAAACCTAAAAAAGTTGCGTGGAGTGATAAATGAAGAATCCTTTTGAGCATAAACGCCATGGATGCTAATTTCTGCTTTATGGCATCAAAAAAAGACGTACATTTTCAACATGCAGTCAGCAAACTCGTCCAAAAGATGCCACTTTATCATAAACAATAGTACGCCATTTCAGTCCTGTGCTTGGGTTTAATGCAATCTATTAAACACAAAACATTATGGGCATTAGGGGGAAAAAAACATCTATAAATTAGCCGCCCAATTTTATAAGTCGCACGGTCCAAAATGTCGGAAAAAAGTAGCGGCTTATGGCTTCTGGATCATAAATATTGTATAAAAACAATACAATAAATGTACTATTAACCACTACAGTAGTAATAATGTAAAGTATTTACCTAGACTAGATGGAATCAACTTCCAGCTGCTTCTCCATCAAATACCATCAGCAGCTGCTCCATATTTCATGGATAAATATCTCCATTTAAATATTATTCTAACGGCCTTGGTTGGCTTCGGTGTGGTGCAGACTACCAGTGATACACTCAGATTGTTTCGCAAGCAACACGCTCCATCGTCATGTTTTAATGTTTTATTTCTTTAATTAAATGAAGCATCTACTTTTTCAGCAATGTCCTTCACACTCACTTTCTCTCCTCCTATGCTTGGAAAAATAAAGTAATGTCGATCTCCAGCTATAAGCCAATGCAAGTAAGACCATGTTTTGGGCTGATATTACAGGTCTAACAATTAGCCGAAAGACAGCTACTATCTCACAACACTCTTAAATTGGGGCATGATGCCGGTGCTTAAACGGTGCCCAAACCGCTACCTAAAAATGGTAAACACTTCAGTTAAAAATAATTCCTATTTTGTATTTTTATGGAATTTTGTGACATTCAAGCTGAACATAATTTTAATATACATACTTGAATTACATAAATTAAACGATTAAAAATTAAGAAATAATATCCACAAAACATTTTTTATTTATTGCAGCAATACAAAACATAGATAAGTTAAAAAGAACGACTGTGCATGTTGTCGTAATGTTTGATGCTCATAATTCCGGTGGTTTGTGAATGCAACCTCACTCGCTGCAACTGCCATGGGTATGGTAATAGTTTATTTCAAACATACCTACAATTAAAACATGGTATGCTTATTGTCATTTCTATATTATTATTTTTTTCGCTAACTGCTTCTTTGCTATCACTTTTACGATCATATTTGTACGTATTGTATGTGCTGGTGATGTTCTATTGTTGTTTTTGTTGTGTTTGCTGTTGTTTTTGTCTCTGTCTAATCCCCCTCTTATCCCCACAATTCCCCCGTCTTCCTTTTTTTCCTCTTTCTATCCCCTCCTGCACCAAATGATAATATAAATACATTTTATAAAGTCAAATTGAAATAAGGCAACAAGAGAAGTATCATACACTTTTCTTTTGTAAAGTAATTCTGAACAGCCCATATAGGCCGCTACATCAACTGTAGGATTTGCCCGAGAAGCTGGACAGGACAAAAAACAAAAACAAAAAAACAATTAAAATATGGTACATCTGACATATTTCCAGTTTATCATTACAACATGTCTGAAAAAGAGTAGGAAGAAAGACTTCCTCTTTGGTGTATAATAAGGATGTGTTGTGGAGATGGGATTGATGAAGGTAGACTGATTTTGAGCAGCATTTCTTTTAAAGAGCCGTTCAAAAGACCGGTTAGTTATTATAGGTTTATTTCAAATTGTTTATTAGGCCGAGTGTGTGAATGTGAGTGTGATTGGTTGTCTGTCTGTTTGTGTTGGCCCTGCGATTAGGTAAGGGTGTTCTTGCCCTCTGCCCAAGTGCAGCTGGAATTGGCTCTCAACTGGGAATTGGCTGTCGTCATCGTTCACTTAAAAGAGTAGTAAAAAAGTCTTGATTAATTTGCGAACCTCACATCACTGCTGTGTTGTTGTTGTGGCCAGAGTGGCTAATCCCAATTCAATGTTCGTCATGAAAGTGTCACAAGAGGAAATATCTAAAATTGTAAAAAATTGCAAATCCAAGACTTCAATCGATTGTAAAATAATTGATATAGAAACAATAAAAAAGGTTATTGAAGAGATCTCAAGACGATTAATGTATCTTAGTAATCTATCATTTAAAACAGGTAAATTCCCAAACAAAATTAAAATAGCTAAAGTGGTACTGATTCATAAGACTAGTGACAAACACCAATTTACAAATTATAGACCTGTTTCTTTACTTTCACAGATTTCTAAAATCATTGAAAAACTGTTCAATAACAGATTAGACAATTTCATGAACAAACATAGAATACTCGCTGAAAACCAATATGGATACCAAGCTAATATTTCAACATTGATGACTTAAATCAAAATAACAGAGGAAATTACCAATGCGATAGATGGTAAACAGTCTGCAGGGGCAGTGTTTATGGATCTAAGTAAATAATTTAACACAGTTAATCGCAATATTTTAATCACATTAGAACGGTATGGCATCAGGGCGTTTGTCTTAAACTGGATAGGAAGCTCCTTAACCAACAGGGGGCAATATGTGAAGCTAGACAAACACACATCTACACTGTTAAATACATCAATACGGGGACCAAAATCGTTCCATCTTTGTATAAATGATATCGGTGTAGTTGCAAAAGACTTGAAGTTAATATTATTCCCAAACAATACAGGACAAAACACACAGAAGCTAATACAAATAATAACAGAAAAAATAAAAAGATGATTTGATAAAAAACAGACTATTCTGAAACCTCAGTAAAACTAAAATAAGGATATTTGGTAACAATAGAAGATAAAGTCAAACGCACAAACACAAATAGATGGAGTAGACATTAAAAGAGTAAATGAAATTACATTTTTAGGTGTAATAATTGATGATGAAATGAACTGGAAATCTCATATAAGAATATACAACATAAGGTGGAAATAAATAAATCAATAATGAATAAAACTAAATATTGATTGGACCAAAAATCACTTCATATTCTCTACTGCTTGCTAGTGTTATCATATCTGAGGTATTGTGCAGAAATACGGGGAAATAATTACTAAAGTATGCTTCAGTCACTAACCATGTTACAAAAAAGATCAGTTAGACTAATACAAAATGTTGGATATAGATAACACTCAAATTCCAAGATATAGTGAATTTGCAAACAGCTAATATTATGCACAAAGTAAACTAACCTGCCACCTACCGCACCATAATATGAAATATAACTTACATTAGTATTTATTATTTATTTATTTTTAAACGTTATTATTTATGGAGCATATTTTGAATAAATTGAGACTAGTTAAATAATCTCTGCTTCTTCCTACTCCATTATCGGACATCTCTATTTATTAGTATCAAAAGTGCATATTTATGTCTGACATTGTTACTGTAGTTTTTATTTTGCGTATTTTTTATTTTACATTTGACACTCGTTTTGAATAGTCATGTGCGTACTCACATTATGCCTTTCCTTTCGGTACTGTCTGGGGCTTGTGTGTTTGCCATCACTTCTATTCTGCTGTATTATTGCAATTTCTCTTGACTTTGTGGAGTAGTTTAAATCTTACTGAAGTCGTTCTGATTCTCTTCTTCGTCTTTTATATGAGTCAGCTAAGCAGTGCTGCCAAGTAGGGATTGGGTTCATATCAGCGCCCATGCAAACATAAATGCTAGTAATCAGAACATAAAAAGAAGGAAGTTATCGGTGCAAAATGAATCTTTTTTACCGATATCCGATTAATTCGATATTGTCCAACTCTTAATTACCGATATCATCCGATACCGATATATACAGTCGTGGAATTAACACAGTATTATGCGTAATTTTGTTGTGATGCCCCGCTGGATGCATTAAACAATGTAACAAGGTTTTCCATAAAATAAATCAAACTCAAGTTATGGAAAAAAATGCCAACATGGCACGGCCATATTTATTATTGAAGTCACAAGTGCATTATTTTTTTTAACATGCCTCAAAACAGCAGCTTGGAATTTGGGACATGCTCTCCCTGAGAGAGACTATAAAGAGGTTGAGATGAGCAGGGTTGGGGGGGCGGGGTTGAAATGTGTGGGCAGGGGGCGGGGGTATATTATAGCTTCCTGGAAGAGTTAGTGCTACAAGGAATTCTGGGTATTTGTTCTGTTGTGTTTATGTTGTGTTACGGTCCGGATGTTCTCCCGAAATGTGTTTGTCATTCTTGTTTGGTGTGGGTTCACAGTGTGGCGCATATTTGTAACAGTGCTTAAGTTGTTTATATGGCCACCCTCAGTGTGACCTGTATGGCTGTTGACCAAGTATGCCTTGCATCAGCTTGTAACTGTGATAAGCCGTGCCGACACGGAAAGGAAGTTTCTATAAGTTTTATTGGCGCTTCGTAACTCTCCCTACGTCCGTGTACACTGTGGCGTTTAATTAAGTCATAAATTTTACTTTCTGAAACAGACAATGATAAACATAAAATTAGGATTAATTTACGATATTACATTTTAAAGCATTTATCAGCCGATATTATTGGACATCTCTACTAATAACTAATAATTATCCACTTTGTTCACCTGTAACACAAAGATGACACAAAGTTCTACTTTAAATACAATAACTTCTGGACTATATCAATCAATCAATCAATGTTTACTTATATAGCCCTAAATCACTAGTGTCTCAAAGGGCTGTATGAAGGAGGAGGAGGACGAAGACCACTCTCCAGTAGGCTACACTGTGCTGGGTTACAGGCACAGCCTTTTGTTAAATTTGTGAATGAACAAAAGTGCTTGTGTCAATATTTAATGTCTCCATGTTTTCACCTGTGTCTAAAAGAGGTGTTCTATTGTCCAAATATTAGAGTATACAATGTCTGTTTTAGCTCCCCCCACCCAAGATAAATAAGTATCAAAATGGCTCCTGTATGCTTTGATCTTTTAAAAAAGACGTTTCTCCGTGGATAAGGTTTGGACACCCCTGATTTAAACGCCAAACCTTTAATTTGCAACTTTTTTTGGAAGATTGTTGCCATCGCTGCATTTTTTTCCAGTTCAAATTGATGGAACCCCAAATGACATTTGCCAATCATAAAAAGAACACCTCAGATATGAAAATTTGCTGAGACAGAAATAATAATCCTTTCCACTTGGTCCTTTGCAGGCTTTGTAAAGGACGTAGCGCGACCAGACTACTGGGTTCCAGACCAGGACATCACTCAGTGCCATCAGTGCTGCAAAGTCTTTACCCCAGTTATGTCCAAGCACCACTGCAGGGCCTGTGGTCAGGGTGTGTGCGGCCCCTGCTCCACACACATCAAGCCTGTCCCCTCCAGAGGGTGGGACCACCCTGTGCGTGTGTGTGACAGCTGCAAAAACCAAACCGATGGTCTCTAAACTTAAAATCTCGGATGGATCTGAAGGTATGACAACGGATGCCGGCCACGTGTTCTTTACCTTTTCGGCGTTTTTTTCTACTATCCTGCTTCGTTTAGTAGACAATATGGTGGTCTTCACTTTACTTCGGGTTCCAACACACTGAAGCCCTCCACAAAGTGACCTGTGGTATCAAACAATGAACCAACTGGAAATTTTCTGCGAGACTATTTTGAACATGTTTTTTCAAACACGACGGTGACTTTAGAGTACCTTCTCGTTCTTTCATGAGCAAGCTTGTTTTTAGCTCACCAGACATCTAACTGGAAGAAAGGTAAGGATGGAGGGCCAGTACAGTTTAGTCACTGCAAATAATGTTTATGCATAACAGACTGGACACGTTCAAATGTCCAGCTTGATTTTGGTCCGTTTTATATGTTTAAAGTAAATAAACGAGGTTGAATTGTCTTATACTGTAAATAACATTGTTGTGTGATCATACATACATTTAGTCATGCAACATTCTTATGGCACATTGTTGGCATACTTCCACACTGCTTTACATTGCTAAAGTAGATTATTATTAATAGTCCATCAATCCCGATTTGTGCTTGAAATGTCATAATCAGTCTTTATTCTGTTATCACAGTACAGAATCAGCAGATAAAAATGTTTACACACAGTCAAAGAATTAAGAGTATTTTACATCATTTTCCAGTTCTAACACTATTGTTATTCTAACACAAAATGATTAGGGTTAAAAGTAGTCCATATATATATATATATATATATATATATATATATATATATATATATATATATATATATATATATATATATATATATAGCTATTATAATCTCAGCCAATGCATCAGGAAACTCACTTGCTACTACGATAATTCAGCCCACCAGCAGCTTCCACTGTTTATTATTTTCCCTATAATTGTAGTGATCACAAAGGTTGCATTGGGAGGATTGATTTGCTTTCATAAAGCTTCAAAAAGTGGTTAAATAATGTAAAGGAATCCAAACTTTCCAGCAGACTATTATTTGGCGCGTCGTTCTTGTAATGCCGCATGTGCACACAAGAGGGCGGTAGAGGAATGGCTAAACTGCTGTGAACTGTGTATAAGAGAGCACCTTTGAATGGCTATGGGGAAATACTTCCAGGGGAATTTTATGAAGATTTTGTTGAATGTTCTATAAGTCAGAAATATATACAATTGACTGCCTTTGGGCTTGTCCACACTGTAAAGAAGCAGAAAATATCAACAATTAGTTGTACTCGTGTAGGTCTAACGTGTACCTCTGGCACAGTTACAGTGTATTTGCCCGTGATTGATTGAAACTTGTGTTAGTAGATTGCACCGTACAGTACATATTCCATACAATTGACCACTAAATGGTAACACCATTAAACACTGAATACGTTTTTCAACTTATTTAAGTTAATCAATTTATGGTAAACTGTAATGATGTAATGTCATCATGGAACGTGTACCAATAAGTAGGCTTGAACAGTGGTTAAAATTAAACTAAATAATAAATACGTAAAGAGAAAATCAAATCCAAATAAATACATATTTAGAAAAAAATGTGACTGGCATATTTTAGAATTTATAAATCAATTCTAGAACACGGTTTGAAGATGAAACAAAGGGTAAAATGAAGACAAATAGAACCAAAAGACAAAATGTAATGAGAATAAAGCTGAACTAAAAATTAAAGCTAACACATATATTAATAGGCTAGTATACCATACACAGCATATACATAGCTTTTTAAAAAATCTAAAAAATAAAAGCATCCTTTGATTTTTCTTTTTTCAGTACGTAGCCCCTAAATGTTTGGACACCCCTGGACTAAGTATATTGATTGTATACAACTGTGTTTTGAATTAAACTTAACATTTGTGATCCAAACACTAAAGAAAAACTGTTGGAATATTACTGTGAGACAAGAGTACTCATGTCTCACTTTTATGTGCCTTCTAAATAGCAAAAAACTTGTAGTAAGAGGCAGCTATCAAGGCAGGTTGGGGATACAATCTATTTTGCCTATAAAAACCCCTAAACAACCCTTCAACACTGTTTATATACATACTGGAAGTTTGCATGTAATGTAGTAACTGGCACATTCATGATAACATGTAATATTTACAGTATTTTGGTCATTTGGAGTTTTACCGTAACTTGTTTCATGGGCGCATTGATTTCACACCGTCAACAACAGCTACCACTAATGGCAGACTTTGTGAGAGTCTTAGAACAGTATCATGGAGCACTATTACTAACCATGTCAAATAAGAACATAAAACCCTGACTTACAATGTCCGCTCTCACTGGGATTCCAATGACTGATGGGATGGTTGTATCTTTCAGCTGATAAATTCAGAATAATCCTCTCTCAACAAATAAAAAAATGCAAATCTTTGTAGATTTTCATTTGTTGAGAACCAAGTGCTTGATTTAGTCCAGACCTAGGCAAATTAAGGCCCGTTGAACTTTTCAATCTGACCCGCCGGACATTCCCAAATCATTTTTTTTAGATATTTAAGATGGAAACTGAAACTGCCATTATGATGTGCAGTGATGTTTTCAAATGACCGTAAGTCTTGAACTATACAAAGTATTTCAATGGTTGGAATCTGCTCTAATTGGTGATATACCATTTGCTATGGTAATCTAATTAGTTACTTTGGTAATCTACGTCACGGCAGCTCAGACGAGGCACCAAGCAGTGTGGGCGGGAAGCGTTTCCACAGACGCGGAAGGAGATTTTCACAACAAAGTTCTAATGCTTAGTGATATATAGCATAGAATAGAATATAAAGTACTTTATTGATCCCTGGGGGAAATTCAGCAAATATCAGATACAGTATATAAATAAATAAATAAATGGGTTGTACTTGTATAGCGCTTTTCGACCTTCAAGGTACTCAAAGCGCTTTGACACTACTTCCACATTTACCCATTCACACACACATTCACACACTGATGGAGGGAGCTGCCATGCAAGGCGCCAACCAGCACCCATCAGGAGCAAGGGTGAAGTGTCTTGCTCAGGACACAGCGGACGTGACGAGGTTGGTACTAGGTGGGATTTGAACCAGGGACCCTCGGGTTGCGCACGGCCACTCTTCCACTGCGCCACGCCGTCCCTGTAGGTGGGTTTATTTTGTACCCTTCGCGTTCATATTTCACTGTTTGTTGCATTTCACTTGATTGTAAAATATGTCGATCGAAAGGGGGTGAGACATTCATACTTTGTAAATATTCAGTGTTTTATCGTTCATAGAAAAATCAAAAAATTCCATTCTGTTTTTTAAGGGGGTCTGTCATAACGTTTTTAGCATTAAATCAGACATTATTGTGAGGTTTTGTATTAGTGTTCCTAAAAATACATATACCGGCCCCCAGACACATTTTTTTGTCTAAATGTGGCCCCCCGAGTCAAAATGATTGCCCAGGCTTGCTTTAGTCAGTCCGGATTTTTACGTAGCGTATGGAATTTCAAAGTTGACCAACTTCTTAGCTTGGTGCCACAACTTACTACTATATTATATGTAAGATGCATGTTTTATTAACAAGCACAGAGGTTCCAAAAGTGGGGCCCAAATTCTTGCCCACCAAATGATATTGTTTGGCTTGCCAAAGGATGGCTTCCCATATTGAATACATATTCATTGCTCCGACCTCTTTTAAGGAACACAATCATTGATGGTTGATTAGTTGCTATCTGTCCACAGCCGCCCATTCCTATATGCCTCACTGGACGCATGGAAATTGTCAAAAACTGAATGACAGGGCGTATCAGGACATTTCTCCCGTCCAAAGGCAAAACCCAGTAACTCAATTTTGGTCCAAACTGAGCTGTTAATTTTGGAGTTCCTAGGTGATATGCTTTACATTAGTGTATGCGATATTGTAATGTGTTCCGTAAGTAAGCTGTTATGCGCATGGCAGGACCTAGCAACTACCACATAACCGCGTAGATACAACAGAAAAACCTAGTATCTCAAGGGACCAATCGAAGCTTCTTTGTCAGTCGCCATATTGTCTTTAATGAGACATTTGCACGAATGGGGGCCTACGGTCAACCTGATTATGTGATATTATGGCACGAGGGGACGTTGCAAGCACCTTCATTAAATGTAATGTTCTTGATTCTTCCCCTTGCATACTCTTTTGAGCAGATAACGAGATCAGAATAAAAACTGGACGCTGTACACGGCTCTTGCCCAATGTGCAAACGCAGAATGGGGCCCACCTGAGATTGTGATAAAATATCTGGAGAAAGTGCACACGTTCATGAGAGCAGATTCAATCCATGGCTCAATCGGCAAGAAAATGAAAGCTCAAGAAAACATCTATACGTTTGATGACTTTGTAGATCTTTGTAAGACAGCATCAAGATAGATTGGTTTTCCTTTGTTTTCTCAAAATCAGCTAGAAGTGAGTTACTAGGTTTTGCCTTTGGACGGGAGACTTAACCAAAGCCCGTTTCCTGCTCCATCCATCCATCCATTTTCTACTGCTTATTCCCTTTTTGGTCGCGGGTGGCGCTGGTGCCTATCTCAGCTACAATCGGGCGGAAGGCAGGGTACACCCTGGACAAGTCGCCACCTAATCGCAGGGCCAACACAGATAGACAGACAACATTCACACACTAGGGCCAATTTAGTGTTGCCAATCAGCCTATCCCCAGGTACATGTCTTTGGAGGTGGGAAGAAGCCGGAGTACCCGGAGGGAACCCACGCAGTCACGGGGAGAACATGCAAACTCCACACAGAAAGATCCCGAGCCCGGGATTGAACCCAGGACTACTCAGGACCTTCGTATTGTGAGGCAGACGCACTAACCCCTCTGCCACCGTGAAGCCCTACACTTACATGTTGCGGTTAATAGTATATAAACTTTTTTGCCGTTATTTATACTTTCTGAATAAATTATGTAATCATTTACATCAGTCAACTCATTGGTGTTAGTTTTCAATGCATCACGATAAAAAAAATATCAAAATCTAATTACAGGAAGTTATTTATGTAATTTCCTCATTTTCCTCAACCATCATGTGGTATATTTTTTGTCATCTACAAAGAATTGCTATTGTGACATCTTGTGGACACATTTAGAACAGTAGTTTCTTTCATTCAAAAATTTCGACTAATTTTTATACTTGGCAAACTCATCTCGCAGGCTGGTTAAAACCTTGCTCCCCCGCTGATAAAAAACAATTTTAATAGCAAATTTCTCAACAACCGGTCACTCTCTACTGTAGTGTGCATCAGTATTACAAGTTGGAAGGCAGACATACTGGGTTCCATCCAACATTCCCTCTAAGGCAGTGGTCTCCAACCTATTTGTAGCTGCGGACCGGTCAACGCTTGATAATTTGTACCGCGACTAGGCGAGGACGGAGGGGATTCTTTTTTTTTTTCTTTGTCATGAAAAAGGGAGGTTTTTGTCATAAAAAGGGAGGTTTTTTTGGGTTGGTGCACTAATTGTAAGTGTATCTTGTGTTTTTTATGTTGATTTAATACAAAAAAATAAAAATAAATAAAAAAATTCTTCTGCGGCCCGGTACCAATCCCTGGTGGTTGGGTACCACTGCTCTAAGGGACGCGCCTGTGCAAGTGCACACTGCTCACGCGTCCTCTGCGCATGGAAAATCTAGGCCGCGCACAAAATAGAATAAAAAGATAAGCGCATAACAGCGTGCACGTCTGCAATCGCTCACATGTGCTCCACTGAATGCTCAAGGAGTTTTAGCGTTCGCTCACACATATGAAAAAATGGAGGGAAAATTGGTTCCAAATGGACCCTCAGATAGAGATGTCCGATAATATCGGACTGCTGATATTATCGGCCGATGAATGCAATATCGGAAATTATCGCGATCTGTTTCAAACAGTAAAATGTATGACTTTTTAAAACGCTGCTGTACGAAGTGGTACACGGGCATCGGGAAAAGTACAGAGCGCCAATAAACCTTAGAGGCACTGCCTTTGCGTGTCGGCCCAATCAAATTATGGATTTTCACACACAAAAGTGAATGCAAGCCATACAAGTCACACTGAGGGTGGCCGTATAAACAACTTTAACACTCTTACTAATATGCGCCACACTGTGAACCCACACCAAACAAGAATGACAAACACATTTCGGTAGAACATCCGCACCGTAACACAACATAAACACAACAGAACAAATACTCAGAATCCCTTGCAGCACTAACTCTTCAGGGACGCTAAAAAATACACTACCCCCTACCCTCTACCTTCCCCCCCAACCCACACAAATCCTCCCACTTCAACCTCCTCATGCTCTCTCAGGAAGAGCATGTCCCAAATTCCAAGCTGCTGTTTTGAGGCATGTTAAAAAAAAATGCACTTTGCGACTTCAATAATAAATATGGCAGTGCCATGTTGGCATTTTTTTCCATAACTTGAGTGGATTTATTTTGGAAAACCTTGTTACATTGTTCAATGCATCCAGCGGAGCATCATAACAAATTTAGGCATAATAATGTGTTAATTTCACGACTGTATATATCTGTATCGGAATCAGTAATTAAGAGTTAGACAATATCGGAATATCGGATATCGGCAAAAAGGCCATTATCGGACATCTCTACTCTCAGACAATGGTGGGGCACCTGGCAGAGCCTCCTGATTGGCACAAAAGGGATAGGGGCCCGTCCTTGTTTTTTTCACAAACTTAATTGGTTCCTGAACATTGTTTGCAAACTGAATAGTTTGTATAGTGACGCAGAGTTTCCTACAAGTAACGATGTAAACGATGGAAGTCCCTATTTACTCGTTTGGGACTAAAAATAGACGGTGCGACTAGACAAAATGAAGTAGCACTTGCCAAATATTGTTTTCAACCCTTTTATTCTCATTATGCGCCTAAAATAAATTCATAATAAGTACGATTCGGGGAAAAGAAACAGTTGTCAACAGACCATACAGACTCTGCACATCTGCTCAGTGCAGATGTGAACACTTGTAAACAGCAGATTTTATTTCCACAACTAAAAGTATGAATTTGATTGTCAACAAATCCACTTTTCCACTGCTTGATGTTTTGCTTATTCACGTAGATGGTTTATTGTAACGTTATAAGGACGTGCTGTAAGGGAGTAAGTCCTTTGGTGTTGATGAAAGATTCTCTGTTGCTCAGACAACATCTGTCAATGCATGCTGCTTCTGACAAGGGAAGCAGGCCACTAAAGAAAAAAATAAAAGCTATCATTGGCAGTTTATATATTGTGCTTCCAATGCCAGTAATCAGATACTAGCGATAGTACCTCAACATTTCCTGTACAAACTTTGGTCTATATCTCTTTTATCATCAACACATAAAAATGCACTTTTCACATGACAATTTGAAGTACTTTAACCCTTGCGCTACTCTCAACAAAACAGGCACATTGATTGCGGTTAAAAATTATTTTGGTCTTAATATCAGCATTTTCATTCATGTTTTTGTACAAGTTGTTTTCATTTAATTTAATTTTTTGGAGGAGTTATGTTGAAATGCTATTTTATTAGAATTTTGCATGTCATGCCCTTGTGACATTTATGTTGTATTTCTTATACATTTTCAGTATAAATATTAGAACCACATCATACAGTACTGCCTCCAAAGAGAATTAAATGAGTAATAAGAATAAGTGTCAGATGGATTGATTGATTGAAACTTTTATTAGATTGCACAGTACAATACATATTCCGTACAATTGACCACTAAATGGTAAAACCCGAATAAGTTTTTCAACAAGTCGGGGTCCACGTTAATCAATTCATGGAGACAAATGACAACATCAAAGTACTGCAGAAAAGTACTATTATATCAAATACTTGGGTGTTTTTCTTCAGCCCCTTTGGGTTTATGTTTTGCTGTGTGTTTTTCATCTTTGTTGCTTGATTATAAATGATGTCGATCAAGGAGGTGTACATGGAAATAGTGGGCCAACGTTCATATATGCGTAAAGTTTGCAAACATGTATTATACAAATCAACTTTTGTGGTTCCTAGTACACATAAACTTAACATCACTGCTCATTCTGGCATGTGTGTAAGTAGCAGTATAATCAGTAATGTAATTGCATGTGAAGTGATACCAGTCATGTGATGTGACTGATATCATGTCTAGATCAGTACACAAGATGACGTTGTATGAGCTGTGGGATAGAGATGTTCAATTAAGGGTTACATTATGCCTTATGGTAGCACTGTCTTTATATGTATGTGTGCATATGTATGTAATTGTGTACATTGTATATGTATTTGTAAAATTGTGTTATTTAGAACATTTGATATGGCTTCTAATTTCTTTCTGTGTCTCTAAAATTGTAATATATATATATATTAGGTCAGATCAGTAAAAAACACAGAGGCTATATCATCCCTACAAGCCTGTTGCGCTCTACCCAGGTAATGAGCACTGTCTGACGGATAAACTACAGAAACCTTGACTATGAGATATATATATATATATTAGGGGTGGGCAAATTAATGTGTTAATTACGCGTTAACTCATCAATCTATTAACGCCGACAATTATTTTATCGCACATTTGCGTATGTTGTTTACATGCTTTTATTTTGTTAACGCCTTTTCTTAACAAGATAGCATCTCCCGGATGTACTTCGGCGTCGAGGGGCTCTTGGTAAAGATGGAACATTTGGCAAAAATACCGGACAATTCTGCAAATTTCATGGCTGGCTTACAGCGTGGTCACTCCGGGATCACTTACGACCACCAGACAATTCTGAATGTGGATAGATCGGGCCATTTTGGACTGAATGACGCGTGCTTGCTAGACCGGCTAGCTAGCATGGGAATACTTTGCCGGCTACATCCAGCGGCTTGTGAAGCAGCGGAGTATATGTGTTGTCTGTCTATTTATGAATAATGCAGACGAGGAGTGTTGGCTGAGTTCTTAACGTTTGCTTTCAGAGCGTGCATATCACAACATACAAGATGCCGTCATGGCGACACAACCTATAGCGGGCTACCGCGCATCCTCGTCACTCCTGTTGCATGCTGGGTAGGGTAGTTCTTTTTTTCCCTGGCTCATAACATCACAAATAGTACCATGTATATGCGTTCAGTTTATCAAAGCACCAAGCAAACAATCGGAAAATTCCCATCATATCAATTCCTAGATATGGTCATAATTATTTTAAGTGCACTACGCAGAATAAACACAACATTATTAATATTGCTACTACGGATAATTTGATAAAAAATTCCCTAAAACAGCCCACTACCTATGATATAGGTTTTTTAAACATAAGACCCTGATAAAAAAAATGTTTCTGCTGTTACCTCAGAAATTGCCTGTTCAGATGTTATGATTGTGGCTCAGAGATTTGTATGTAGATGATATTTATTTTCCATAACAAACAGGATAACTTAAATACCCTGGCAGTGGCAATAAGCTTAAATGTTTGTATTTACATTTTTTGAGTTGATTTTCATAAGATATGCTATTTAACTGCTACTGTTTAACAAGGACTGATTTAAATTGTGTTTGCACAACAAATGTTTTGGCGCTTTTGTTCATGTGGGAGAATATTCCAATAAAGACACTACTTTTGAATTCATTATTGGGCTTTGCGTATACAATGCAGTTAATCGCGATTAATCGGAGAAATAGTGCAATTAACTTCGATTAAAATTTTTAATCGTTGCCCAGCCCTAATATATATATAAAAATATATATATATATATATATATACACACACAAACGCACACACACAAACCAACATAAGGGGTAATGGCTCAACAGTCTGTTTTTATCCAAATAAAACGACAACATTACAGCAGGCTTAAAGGGGAACATTATCACCAGACCTATATAAGCGTCAATATTTACCTTGATGTTGCAGAAAAAAGAACATGTATTTTTTCAACCGATTTCCGAACTCTAAATGGGTGAATTTTGGTGAATTAAACGCCTTTCTATTATTTGCTCTCGGAGCGATGATGTCACAACGTGACGTCACCTAGGTAGTCAATCTCAACTTTTCTCAAACACATCATAAACATCGAGTCAAATCAGCTCTGTTATTTTCCCTTTTTTCGACTGTTTTCCGTACCTTGGAGACATCATGCCTCGTCGGTGTGTTGTCGGAGGGTGTAACAACACGATCAGGGACGGATTCAAGTTGACTTACGTGGAGTGTGCATCGATTAGCATGGCATGCTAACATGCTATTTAGTCTAGATGTATGTACATTTGTAGTTATATTTCCATCCAGCCTTTCCCTCCACCCACATTTAATGCCAAACAAACACATACCAATCGACAGATTTAAGTTGCGCCAGTGTCACAAGATGCGAAAGTCCCGATCGTTTGGTCTGCACATTTTACCAGCGATGCTAAGGCAGACATGGCACAGAGATGTACGGATATCCTGCAGATGCATTTCCAACGATAAAGTCAACAAAATCACAAAAGGTGAGTTTTGTTGATGTTATTGACTTATGTGCTAATCAGACATATTTGGTCACGGCATGACTGCCAGCTAATCGATACTAACATGCTATTTAGGCTAGCTGTATGTACATTTGTAGCTATATTAGCATCCAGCCTTTCCCTCCACCCACATTTAATGCCAAACAAAACACATACCAATCGACGTATTTAAGTTGCTCCAGTGTCACAAGATGCGAAAGTCCCGATCGTTTGGTCTGCACAATTTACCGGCGATGCTAAGGCAGACATGGCACAGAGATGTACGGATATCTTGCGACCCTCAATAGCTATTCGTTCAATAGCTTCAGTTTCTTCTTCAATTTTGTTTTCGCTATCTGCCTCCATACTCCAACCATCCGTTTTGATACATGCGTAATCTGTTGAATCGCTTAAGCCGCTGAAATCAGAGTCTGAATCCGAGCTAATGTCGCTATATCTTGCTGTGCTATCCGCCATGTTGGCATCACTAAATGACGTCAAAGGAAAATGGACGATGGATTTAAAGATAGCGAAAATCAGGCACTTTAAAACCTTTTTTCGGGATATTCCATGATGGGTAAAATTTTTTTGAAAACTTTGAAAAATAAAATAAGCCACTTGGAACTGATTTTTATTGGTTTTAACCCTTCTGAAATTGTGATACTGTTTCCCTTTAAATGTCAACACACACACACAAAATCTTGTGGCGCACTCCAAAACATTAACCACCATGTTGCTGCATTAAAAAAACAAAAAAGGAAAATAATTTTCAATTTGGGATGGCGATTATTTGTGGCATTGTTGGACACTGGGAATTACAGAGTGATAAACTAGCAGTGGCTTTACGTACCGTAGTCACCGCTCACCTTATTCAATGTGGTTTTCCACATCATTTCAAGTGACCTGCCATGTCTTTTAATGTGGTCTTCCACATCATTTAATATGGTCCACCACATCAGTTAATGTTATTTGCCACATCATACTGCAAGATGCCGCACGTCGTGCCCTGGCAATGGAGTGCATATTTCACGACCATGTAGACCTATTTGCCCGAAGAGACGAATATTTATTTGAACACTGCAGTCCCCCCTTTCTTAAACTTACATTTTGACATTATGTATTTCCCCCGCCGGATAATACGAATTTATCTTCTGTAATCTGTTTGTGTTATCTCCGTGTGTTTCATCTTCGGTTTTTCTGCCCTTATATGGGGAATTAAGGACGTTTACCTATTAAAATTCAGGATTTAAGGGTGTTTAAATATGCATGTTGTGGAAATAAGGGCGTTTTTATATGCACATTATGATACACAAGCATACACTAACCATTTGGCATTCAGCAATTTAAGAGCACCAAGTGAGTACAATTTGGTCGTTTAAGAACAGGTCATGAATTTGAATGGACTCCTCTTAGGAAATCACCTAGGAAGAAAGATAAGAGGAAAAGTTATGAACTTCTTGCTGAATGGGGTCCAACGTTCGTAAACTGAAAACGTTCCAATGAGAGGCGTTGGTAAATCCAGGTTCCACTGGATTTTTCCTTTTAAATCCCACGACCCCGCTGCATTAGTCTATTTCGCTTTCATACAAAATTGTGGACATTTTACCCTAGGATTTGCTGCTGCAAACAGTCATGGACTAAAACAAAAGAAATCTGCTGGGTTTATCCTCAGCAAGCGGCTGCAATGAATCAATGTAATGACTTGGTGGTATAGCTTCAGGGAAGGCAACGACCCTGCCAGCATTGAGTGTGTTGCAGTTTACAACAGAGACACATAAGCTTTTCTAAAGGTGTCATGTCAATTAAAGGAGATGTGTGAAAACGCCGCCACACACTAGTGGTACCCGTGAACCTTCACGCTGCAAGCCAACCGTGCTAACCGCTGTTTCACCGCGCCGGCCCTTCATTATCCCCATGGATGATATTGTGTTTGCAGCTGCTATCATTGCCTCGGGCACTGTAATTGATATGTATGGGAGTACATTTTGCAGGCAACAGCACTTTCCAGATGTTATCAATCAGTTTTTGTTTTTTTTGCGGCGTCGCCATGGCAACTCAGCCTCACAAAGTCACAATCGCCCATGATGTAATATCCGTCCGTAACCCACAGGCTGTGTCCTATGTAAACAAGTAAACGGCTACTTTGTACCCAGATAATATTGTGTAGATATGACACACACTGCATCTTTGCTGTATACAATGTTTGTGCTTTAAGGCTGCAAATAACGCTCGGTCAGCAGGAAGGTAATGATGCATTCACTGGACTCGGAGTGGAAAGAGCTTTCGTTAACACACAGTCACTCTCTCGTAAGATCAGAGGACAATAGCTAGGGTGAGACTTACTGCTACCATAGCTCAAGTGTGTGTGTGTGTGTGTGTGTGTGTGCGCTCTATTTCTCACGGCCCTGAGGAAGAAAGGAAGCTCTGTCTCGTTCCATCAGTGACCCAAGTTGTGTCGGCAGCTCAGCCTATTCCACTGAAAGACTCGACTGATTACATCCTGTTTTGGACTCAAATACACGGGCGAGCTGGTTACTATCATCATACTTGCCAACCTTGAGACGTCCGATTTCGGGAGGTGGGGAGTGGGGGAATGGTGGGGGCGTGGTCGGGGGCGGTGCGTGGTTAAGAGTGGAGGAGTATATTTTCAGCTAGAATTCACCAAGTCAAGTAATTCATATACATACATACACACATATACATACACATATATATATATATATATATATAATGTGTATATATATATATATATATATAATGTGTATATATATATATATATATATAATGTGTATATATATATATATATATAATGTGTATATATATATATATTGTATATATATATATATTGTATATATATATATATATATATATATATATATATATATATATATATATATATATATATATATATATATATATATATATATATATATATATATATATATATATATATATATATATATATATATATATATATATATATATATATATATATATATATATATATATATATATATATATCGTATTTCCTTGAATTGCCGCAGGGCATATACAGTAGTATGAGCCTGCCTTCAATTACTGCCGGGTCAAACTCTCTTCCGAAAATAATTAGCGCATGCATAGTATTACCGCCTGGTCAAACTCGTGACGTCACGAGTGACACTTCCCCTGTCATCATTTTCAAAATGGAGGAGGCTGATTTCAATACCGGTAATTTGAAAATCGCATAAATGGAAGAAGATTAAGAGCTATTCAGTCGGATTTAAGGTCCAAGCTTACATCACACTCAAATTTTTACGGCATACCTTTGGTAAGTGCTGGAGTGAGAAGAGATTTTAAAACAATTAGTGCATGCTTACTTTTACCGCATGCCTTTGGTAAGCGCAGAAGTGAGAAGAGGTTTTAAATTAATTAGCGCCCCGCGGCAATTCAAGGAAATACGGTATATATATATATATATATATATATATATATATATATATATATATATATATATATATATATATATATATATATATATATATATATATATATATATATATATATATATATATATACAGAAATACTTGAATTTCAGTGTTCATTTTTCTACACATATACACACACAACACTCATCTACTCATTAGGGAGTTAAGGGTTGAATTGTCCATCCTTGTTCTATTCTCTGTCACTATTTTTCTAACTACCACTACTTATTCCCAGAGGCTATCCAGGTCCAATCGCAGCTGTGGCTTGGAACTTACAAGCGTATTTCTTCATCTTACTCGTCCTCGGCATCGCCACGGCTGTATCTTCCTCGTTCTTCTGCGTCGTCTCCTTGTTGTGTGCGCAGTTGTGCACTGCACTTTCTAAAAGCCATAGATGTTATTGTCACATATGCATGTACAGTATATGGCAGTATTGTCCTGTTTAAGAGTGTCACAACATTGCTGTTTACGGCAGACAAACTGCTTTACGATAGACGGAAACGTGACTGCTGTTGTTGTGTGTTTTTACCGCGCTGGGAGGACGTTAATGAAACTGCCTAACAATAAACCAACATAAGAAACCAAGAACTCGCTCTCGATCATTCTAAAGTTAAAACGTCATTATTGTTGGAAAGCGGACTTGAAAACAGGCGGTCCTCATTCAGGTCCGCATAGAGCTGGAGGGGGCGTGGCCTCCAGCTCTGCCTGAATTTCAGGTGGATTTTTGGGAGAAAATTTGTCCTGGAAGGTTTTAGGGAGAGGCGCTGAATTTCGGGAGTCTCCCGTAAAATCCGGGAGGGTTGGCAAGTATGCTACTATAGAATTTACGGTAGTAGATAGATTTCCTTTTTACGCAGGTATTCATTTACATGGAATTATTTATTTCAGAACACATCTCTCACTTAAGAGCAGTTAATTGCTAGACATTATCCAAACTTTTGTACCATTAGCTGTAAGTTAAATTTAAAGTAGCAATGATAGTCACACACGCACACACACTAGGTGTGGTGGAATTACTCTCTGCATTTGACCCATCCCCTTGTTTCCCACCCTGGGAGGTGAGGGGAGCAGTGAGCAGCAGCGATGGCCACGCTCGGGAATCATTTTGGTGATTTAACCCCCAATTCCAACCCTTGATGCTGAGTGCCAAGAAGGGAGTTAATGGGTCCCATTTTATATGACCGGGGTTTGAACTCACGACCCAACGATCTCAGGGCGGACGCTCTAACCACAAGGACACCGAGCAGGCAGAAGGAGCCTTTCATGCATTTTGTTAGAGCGCTACATTTACTCAAGTAACTTTTTGGAATAATTGTAATTTTACTTGACTACTTTTTACTTTTGAGTCATGTTACTGTAAAATAACAGTACTTTTACTTAAAGGCCACTTTATTTTTTAATAGTTTTAGAATTTTGACTATCATTCACAATACTTATGTAAGACAACAGCAGGTTTTTCATATTTCTTATGCATTCTAAGTCATAAATAAATGCGAGCAGAAGTCAGCTACCAATGGGGGGTAAGGGGATTTGTACAATTCCCCCTTTAAAGCGCTCTAAAAACATCCAAAAAGCCTCCATTACAGTTTTATATTAGGGGTGGCAACTTGTTTTTAATAAAGGCCACATCACAACTATGACTTCCCCCAGAGGGCCACTTTAAATGACTTGGCGGACCTCATTAAATGATGTAGAAGACGACTTTGAATGATGTGGTTGACAATTTTGAATGATGTGCCTGAGACACCTGATTCTAAACATTTGGATGGGTGGCCAAATACTTTTGGCAATATAGTTTGAGTTGCTTGCTTTGAGCCTACGCAATATATTAGTTTCACTTTGTAAAACTAATTCCTGGAATAAGCAAACGTTTTCATGATATTCTATATTTTTTAGTTTCACCTGTATGTAATTTAATAACAGCCACGTCATGTTTACGAATTTTGTTATTTTTGAAGCATAATTTCACAGACAAATCTCAAAAGTTTGCTTATTCCTTTAACATCAACAACATCTAATACTCATCATGGCAGACTTCAAGAGAGACAACAAAGACTACTTTGGGACAACCGATGATCCAAAGCCTTGTATTTTTGAGCCTGAACATAAAGAAGATGAGTGACAAGTATTAGAAGCTGAGTGATAAGCAGATCCAGCAAGTAATACAAACTACAAACATAATAAAACAAACAATCATCAATCAATTGTTTATTTATATAGCCCTAAATCACAAGTGTCTCAAAGGGCTTCGCAAGCCACAATGACATCCTTGGTTCAGATCCCACATAAGGGCAAGGAAAAACTCACAACCCAGTGGGATGTCAATGAGGATGACTATGAGAAACCTTGGAGAGGACCGCAGATGTGGGAGACCCCCCCTCCCAATGGACGTCAAGTGGGTCTAACATAATATTGTGAAAGTCCAGTCCATAATGGATCCAACAAAATAGATAATAATAAACACTAAGGGCCTGATTTACAACGATCCAAATACCTCGCACCACCAAGCATTGCCATGCGAGCCCGTTTCATGGTTATAATACAGTTTATTTTTTTCTAAATGTCTGCAGGATGCTTTTTAGTAATTATGTTTTATCCTCTGGCAGACTCGCTCTCCCTCCAGTTCCAACAACCTTTTTCCTCCCGGTTGCTGCTTATACAAAGCGACAGGTGATCACATAACAAGGCCCAGATGGGCCATCTACGCAGCTGTCGCTGACTTCGAGGCCGAACCTGGCACACCCCGCTTCACTACAGGCCCACCGGCCACACCCTCCTTCATAAGTGTCTACTAAAAAGTGATGCACACTGCCGTATTTAAATGAAGATTGTGCGTGTACTCCACAGTGAATCACCACAGAGACACTCCGATTTGCTGCACACTCATGTTGTCATGCTCCTACCTTTGATTTCAAACCAGCAGGAAACATCTCGTGAGGAACTCGCACGGCTGCGGTAGTTGTGACGCCAAGATGCAGGAGACAGGAGGGCCATGTGCAGGTAAGAGTCCTTTTTTATACTCAGCGCAAGCATGCAGCAAAACGTCGGTAACAATCCATTTCCGGGCACTGAGGAACAGGCGAGGCAGGCGTAAATAACAGCCTGATTGGCAACCACAACCAGGTGTGCCCTGCGGCCAATCAGGGACAGGTGAGGGAAACAAGCGCTCAGGGAGTGGAATAAAAATAAGTTTCCCTTTTAAAGTATAATTTCTGGCTATTCTACCCACTCTATTTTGTACATTAAAGATGCTGAAACCAATCAAATTTAAGTTCATATATCCGGCCTGCATGATGAGTTTGCCAAGTATAAAAATTTCTGAGTGCAAGAAACTGCTGTTCTAAATGTGTCCACAAGATGTCACAATAGGAATTCTTTGTATCTTTGTGGATGACAAAAACTACAGGAAACTACATTAATAACTTCCTGTAATTAGATTTTTGATATTATTTTTTCATTTTGATGGGTTGAAAACTAACACCAATGAGTTGACTGATGAACATTATTACATAATTTATTCAGAAAGTATAAATGACGACAAAATAAGTATATGTACCATTAATTGCAAAATGTAAGTGTAAAAAAAAAACATTATGATTTGTACATTTTCAGAATATGCTTGTTCTATTTTTAAACAAAGACAACAATCTGAAGTTGTATTTATGTTTAAGTTATCCTGCTGTGATTTTACCAGTCCGGCCCACTTGGGAGTAGATATTTCTCCATGTGGCCCCGCATCTAAAATGAGTTTGACACCCCTGGACTAAGATGTATGAACAAAATAGATGTAGCTTTGTGGTATATCTTTCAAATTTAATGATGTAATAAGTTATCCCACCAATACCACATTTTATTCTTACAATATGACAAAATAAAAAACAAGTGGCAGTCAAACCCACACTTTGGACATAAAAGGCTATAATTGTTAAAAACTGATCCTTCTGTGGTGTCAAAGTTTCACAGTAATTAATTTTAATGATTGATCATAAGTAACACAAGTAAAAAGCCTCACAGCGTCAAATTTTACTTACAAAGATTTTTGCCAAAAGTTTGCGTCGGATCTTTTCGGCAAATTTAGCAAAAGAAAGGAAGGCACCACCGTGTTAGTAAGAGGTATAAAAGACAAGACATGCACAGTCATTATATTATATTACTTTATTTATCTTTTGTACAATGTAATTACAATACAAATATGTAGGTTTAAATACAAAACATCTGTAAATAAAGATTAAAAATAAACTCCACTGGTTGGCTGAGTTAGCGTCACTAAACTAGTTTTACAATCAAGTTCATGAGGTCATTGCCTTTGCCTTGACGCAAACAACCTTAAACATCTTTTAGATGGAAGAGTCCACGGGCGGAAAAATATATACGTCAATAAAATAATCAGATCCTGTATGGAGGAGGGGAAAATATGATTTGTCGACTAAGAAAAGTATATTTGTGGAGTTGAGGTGTGGACGAGTAGACAGCCTATCAGATAGGACCACTGGCATGTTTTTATTGTCGGGAGTAAACAAGCAGCAGATGTCAGTGGCTCTTCATACTTTTCAACTCCTTAAAATCACACGAAACATCTACAACAACAAAAAACAGTTTTCCCAGAATAAAGAAAATTTTACTGGAGTTTCAGGTACTGATGTGGAACCCGTTTAAGTCAACATTCCTCAGAGCGTTTGTGAAGGCTGCAACTATTAGGTAGCTGCAACCTACTCAGTGGCCTTGTGGTTAGAGTGTCCGCCCTCAGATCGGTAGGTCGTGAGTTCAAACCCCGGCCGAGTCATACCAAAGACTATAAAATGGGACCCCTGCTTGGCACTCAGCATCAAGGGTTGGAACTTGGCACTCAGCATCAAGGGTTGGAATTGGGGGTTAAGTCACCAAAATGATTTCTGGGCGTGGCCACCACTGCTGCTCACTGCTCCCCTCAACTCCCAGGAGGTGAACTTTCAAGTGATGGGTAAAATGCAGATGACAAATTTCACCACGCCTAGTGTGTGTGTGACAATCATTGGTACTTTAATTGTTTTAGTGATGTACTAATATGCCAATTAGATTGATTATGAAAGTAATATCTCAATTTGTTCTATTTAAATGGATAAAGCATATTTATAGTCTCAATGATTGAACTAAACATTGATTCTTTTTCCACATTAAAATGACACAATAATGTGTGTATTCATATCAAAATAATCCACAGCACGCACACACTATCGCTTTTAAGTGCTCGCTACTGTAGCGGTCGTGCGAAAACTATGTCCGCCTCTTTAAAGTTCAAGGATTTTATCATTTTTTATTAGTTACACTCAGATTAATCGATTCAACAGATTGCAAATCTTTTTTTTTTTTTTTCTTTAATCGATGAATTGTTGCATCCCTATTTCTAGATACCTGGATATGTGTGTCACTTTAAGAAAGAAACCACATGACCGATACAGCCGCCTTCGTGTTTATCAGGAAACACTTTTTTCAGGTCACAAGTGACAGCCTGTACTGAATAAGTCGATTTTCGTCGCCATTGTTGATCTTAATGGAACGAAAAAAAAAGGAAACAATTCCATTTAGATCTCATAGCGCCAAATATATTTGTGTTTTCCTGTTTTGTATTTGAATTATTGACCAAAGCTGTACTTTTCATCCCCTTTTAGCACTGCTATTTGTTTGAATATATATATATATATATATATAAATATATATATATGTGTGTGTGTGTATCTATATATATATATGCATGTATGTGTATATATACATATATGTACACATATAAATATATGTATATGTACACATATCTGTACATATATGTGTATATATAAACATGTACAGTATATATACATGTATGTATATACATACATATTTACGTATATATACATATTCATGTATACAGACATATGTAAATGTACACATTTATATGCATAATGTGTGTATATATATACACACACATATACATATATGGTTTTTGTATTGTTTAATTTTCAAAAAATCCTCAGAAAATGTATATATACTATATACATGTATACACATATGTGTGTGTGTGTATATATACCCACACACATATATATTCATACACACACATATATCATACATACATTATATACATATATATGTATGTACATACTGACACATGCATGTATGTGTGTAAATGTGTATCTATGTATACATACTGTAAGTATATATGTATGTATATATATGCACACATTTATATACATACATATATATGTACACACGTACACAAATATGTACATATGTATATGTACATATATTACACATATATGTGCATATACATATAATATATGTACATATATATAATATATATGTACATATATATACATATATACATACATATATATATACATACATATACATACATATATACATATATATATATACATATATATATAATATATATGTACATAGATATACATACATAAATACATACATATATATATATATATATATATATATACATATATATAATATATATGTACATAGATATACATACATAAATACATACATATATATGTATACATACATCCATCCATCCATCCATTTTCTACCGCTTATTCCCTTTGGGGGTTGTATATACATACATATATATACATACATACATATAAATATATATACATACATATATACAAATATATATATATACATATATATACATACATATATATACATATATACACATATATATACAAATATATATATACATATACATATATATGTGTATATATATATACATACATATATACAAATATATATATATACATATGTATATATATGTGTATATGTATATATAGATATATATATATACATATATACATATATATACATATGTTTTTTTTTTACTGGTCACATGTAAAGACATTTTGAATCCAGTAGATGGCGCCGTGATGAAACACTGAGTAAAGTCCATCCATCCATTTTCTACCGCTTATTCCCTTTCGGGGTCGCGGGGGGCGCTGGCGCCTACCTCAGCTACAATCGGGCGGAAGGCGGCGTACACCCTGGACAAGTCGCCACCTCACTGAGTAAAGTGACTTACATAATTAGAAGACCAAGATGGACCAGGACTTGATGAGTTGGTTGGCTTAAACGGGTTCTACTGTACATCAGATATAAGACTGTAAATGTTGAAAGAGTAAGTGATTCTGCGACTGAAATGACAAAAAACTGGCAGTTCTGTGGCGTTTCCACAATCACTTTTTTCCCCTTCAAAACTCTTTTTCATCATGTTAGCACTCAATTATTTTCAATGACTCGCTTCATTCTTGTCCTCTATCACATACTGTGGATCCTTCACTCATTCTTCCACTGGCACGTCTCCATCCATCATCATGTTTCTGTTCTTGTGTAGCGGCCTACCACTTGTCCTCCACTCAATCCTGCCTGTCCTGCACTTGGAAGGTTGTGTGTCATACTTTGTAGTCCTCGGGTATTCTGGAATGTGGTGTCGGTGTGGGATACTCAGAAAGTCACAAGTTGTGTTGGTTGGAACGGAGAAGCGACGATGCGCGGAAGCAGCATGCCTTTATATACACTTGTCAGGCATCACCATATGTGTCCTCCCTATTTGGTTCATGACTACATTTTCCCACTTCAACTCCCTCTACTCTATATCCACATACTACAGTGGAACCCGTTTAAGCCGCCGCCCCTGGAGCTGGCGTTTTCATGCGGACGTAGTAGCCATTGCTCGCTTGATTAAATATACAGTAGCTTTGTTTTCCTCCATTTAAATACCTGAAATTTTGGACTATAACACGCTTTTTTCCCTACGCTTGGAACCCTGCAGCTTATAAAAGATAATACAAGTAGATAAAAACATAACAAGCATCAAGTACACTAAAATGGTGTTATTGTTTGTGCTAAGACGCCATCTTTTAGACGAGTTCGCTCAATGCAGGTGCTGCGGTGTGAACGTCTCCAGGGCTTTAAACTGGTAGTACAAGTGCTGTTCTGTCTTTAAGTCGTCCGTAACGTTTCTACTCATATGAATTCTTCATTGTTTGCAACTTTTACAATATAACTAAAACTATTCATACTAAATTTCGGACTATAAGACGCTTTTTTTCCCTACGCTTGGAACCCTGCAGCTTATAAAAGATAATACAAGTAGATAAAAACAAAGCAAGCATCAAGTACACTAAAATGGTGTGTTATTGTTTGTGCTAAGGCGCCATCTTTTAGACGGGTTCGCTCACTGCAGGTGCTGCAGTGTGAACGTCTCCAGCGCTTTAAACTGGTAGTACAAGTGCTGTTCTGTCTTTTAGTCCTCCATAACGTTTCTACTCATTAGAATTCTTCATGGTTTGCAAGTTTTACAATACACCTAAAACTATTCATACTAAATTTCGGACTATAAGACGCTTTTTTCCCCCACGCTTGGAACCCTGCAGCTTATAAAAGATAATACAAATAGATAAAAACAAAACAAGCATCAAGTACACTAAAATGGTGTGTTATTGTTTGTGCTAAGGCGCCATCTTTTAGACGAGTTCGCTCACTGCAGGTGCTGCGGTGTGAACGTCTCCAGGGCTCTAAACTGGTAGTACAAGTGCTGTTCTGTCTTTTAGTCCTCCATAACGTTCCTACTCATTAGAATTCTTCATGGTTTGCAAATTTTACAATAAAACTAAAACTATTCAGACTAACTTTCGGACTATAAGACACTTTTTTTCCCCAACGCTTGGAACCCTGCAGCTTATAAAAGATAATACAAGTACATAAAAACAAAACAAGCATCAAGTACACTAAAATGGTGTGTTATTGTCTGTGCTAAGGCGCCATCTTTTAGACGAGTTTGCTCACTGCAGGTGCTGCGGTGTGAAAGTCTCCAGGGCTTTGAACTGGTAGTACAAGTGCTGTTCTGTCTTTTAGTCCTCCATAACGTTTTTACTCATATGAATTCTTCATTGTTTGCAAGTTTTACAATATAACTAAAACTATTCATGCTTACTAAACCATCCCATGTGTGATGTCTGTTTTTATGCATATTTGTACGTGCTATCGTAATGTAATCAAGCTAGCGTCATTAGCATTACCTTATATTTTTAATTTTTCTAAGGGAACTCTCCTGAAGGAATTAATAAAGTACTATCCATACATCCATACATCCATCTATATGTTATCACATTTACGAGTGTCTGTGTTAGTATTACTAACTTCCAATGGCGTTGTTTTTGTATTGTGTCAGTTTCAGAAATTCCTCGGTAAACTCACCAAAACATCAACATGGAGTTTATTGAGTCCATTTAGCTGATTGGAGTCCATGACTATGACTTATGTTTTTTATGACTTGCCGTTTTACTGCTGTGTTACAGGCACCGTTAGGAAACAATTAAGGTATTGTGTCTAAGTTATCACAAAACTTTGTGTCGCCATGAGTTCCCGGCGAGAGGACAAAAGCTGTCTTTGAGCCTACCGAGCAAAAGGTTTGTAAAACTCCAGTGTGTAGGATGGGAAGCAACATGAAGGTGTTCTGTTTCTTTGATGTATTGTTCTTGAACCAAGAACTACAAAGCTGAGAGGAAGCAGGACCAGACTCCCCTCCAGGCGACCTTTTCTTTGAACTGTTCTGTAACCAAAGGCGATGGCTGTTTACCACCCCCTCCCTTAGAAACAGCTGTTGCCATGTAATCAGGGAAAGTCCAAATAAAATATGAGGCGTACAATCTTTCGCCAGAGCGTGATGGAGACTGTACAAGAGTACAGCCCAGACGCACTCTCCTCAATTGAGGCAAATTTAATTCTGTCTCTGTTTAATTCCTTGCTTCTTGTCTTGTTTAATAGATGTCATCAGTGTTTGAGTCTGACAGTGTGTAAATGAAAATTTATAAAATCTTTCTGTGTTAACTCATTTCCTGATGTACTATCTGCAGCTTATAGTCCGGTGCGGCTAATACATTAACTTTTTTTTTTTCTTCCAAGATTTAGTGGTTGCAGCTTACATACTGGTGCACTTAATAGTCCGGAAAATGCATTTTGAAAAGGAGGAGGAAAGAATGACTGAGAAGCCAAAGAAAAAATAACCTTATGTCTTATCTGGAGGCTTTAAGGTTCCTTGCCTGTTGCCTGTTTTCTTTTCTTCCAGTTACTTGTTTTTTATTGACCACAAATCTGCTTTTGCAGGAAACGACTCAAGCGATAATGATAGAAGTTGACATAAATGGATTATTTTCATAGAAATGTTCCCTCGGGGTCTGAAATGTTATGTCATGTATGTCGATCATGTATGTGGCACGCTTTTTAGTCCGAAGAACACGATGGATCAGGACTTGTGGAGTTGGTTGCCTCAAGGCTGGTACACACGAAAATATTTTAAATCTTCATGCATTAAGCAATGTTGATCTTCCTGTGTGTGGTGTGACATGATAAAATCAACACACGCGCACACGTTACCAGATTGAAGTCCTACAAGACGTAATTTTGCGTGAGCAAACATAATCTATTGATCGTATTGATCCAAATATTGATAACACAGTGAAGTTTTCTTTGATACTTTTGTTGCAGATTGTCTTTTTCTTTAGATCCAGCAAATTACTCCATTTTCCTTTCGTTATTAATATGCGTCTCCTCTGTCTAGTCCAGGGGTGTCAAACTCGTTTTAGATCAAGGGCCACATGGAGAAAAATCTACTCCCAAGTTTGCCCGGACTGGTAAAATCACAGCACGATAACTTAAAAATAAAGACAATTTCAGATTGTTTTCTTTGTTTAAAAATAGAACAGCACATTCTGAAATGTACAAATCACAATGTTTTGTTTTTTCGTTTGTTTACACTTACATGTTGCTGTTAATAGTATTCTACCTTTTTTGTCGTTATTTATACTTTCTAAATAGATTATGTGATAATGTTTAATCACTGGTGTTAATATTCAATCTATTAGGATAAAAAAATTTATATCAAAATCAAATTACAGGATGTTGTTTATGTGGTTTGCTCATTTTCCTCGACTGGTGCACTAAAATCATGTGTTTTATTTTTTACATATGTAGCATCATCTACAAAGATACAAATAATTGCTATTGTGACATCTAGTGGACACATTTAGAACAGCAGTTTCTTTCATTCAAATATTTGGTCTCTTTTTTATACTTTAAAAACTCATCCCACAGGCCGGATAAAACCTGTTCGCGGGCCGTACGTTTGACACCCCTGTTCTAGTCTGTCAGTCCAAACGCAGCACATCTCTCTCTTTATGTCTCTGCTGCTCATTCAGGCACAATTTGCCCTCTTCCTGCCTGACTGATGTAATTTTCACAAATATCTTTGCCTTATTGCAATCATTTTAGAGGTTTTGTTTATATTTTAAAATAACTCCGTATTTACTTTGTATTGGTCGCTACCAAAACTCGCAGTAGCAAAGGCAGAACAAACAGGCAACATAGCAGAGGACGTACGAGAGAATGGAAGGATGTTGATCTTGGGACAATATTTTTGAAATGAAATTCCCAAACTAAAAAAAGATTAGGAAAAAAGATTTAACACAGACTTTAAATCTAGGTAAATTCGATCTCAGAAAAGTAACCACTTGATTATCCTCTTCCTATACCACGTCACAGTTCACGGATCCATGACTCGTAAAGCATCGGTATTCCCCTCAGGGTCTGACCTGTTTTTGGAGCCAATTATCGGGGACGAATGTACTCTTAACGCACATCAGACCACAGGAAAATCTTCTAGGACGATCTTGTAAGACACGAGATGATCGGGTGTTTGCGGTCTTTGGTCGGAAGGGGGAAATTCGGGACAAAAACAGCCCAATTGTCTATGTATGTGGACGAGTTGAGGACATAAACGGGGTGGACTTAAACGGGTTCCACTGTATGGACCTCTTTTTTCCTGCTCGTTCAACTGAAATAAATATGTGATAAAAAATATCTTATTGACTCCCTTTAGAGACTTTAAGTAAATATAACATCAAAATAAAGTACAATAAATAAAATAATTTTGGCAACAAACCCCTACTAATAATAAGCGAGTCCTTTAGGGAACATACAATCTGGTGTTCAGTCCATCCAAGAATGCTTCATTTTCTTTGCTTCTTTCCAGAACAAATACTGCCACAATCAGTCCGTGAGATTGGAATGTAACCGAGTCACCTTTTAAAGAAAGTAACTATTGACCGTGTTGCCAAGTAACAACACTCGTCAGAAGTCAAGGGACTTGCAGCTGGTAAAGAAAGTAAAGACGGAGTGCAGATATGAAAGCAGGAAAGAGGCGGCGAGATTTTCATCATCACATGATGTTTTTTAGAGACGTCTTCCAAAGGGCAACCCAGCAATCCGTAAAGAAAGGAATATCATTCTGATGTAGAGACTTCATTGAGAGCTCTTAGGGGGCTGCTAGGCTGGTTCTCCTTTGTAACTGCAGAGCCCTCACTTAGAGCTCAATCTCAAAAGTCTTTTGCAGGTTGTTCGAAAACGGGTTGGCTGCTGCTGCTGCCGGAGTCTTGCTTCCAGGTGCCTGGGCTGCTGGTTTGGTCTCAAGCGCAGCCCACTTGGCCTCGAAACGGTCGTCATCTTTGGGATTACCGGCCACAGGGGCGGTCAGGTGGCTGCCCTCCGGTGGCCAACTACTGGTACTGCTAGAGGTTCCATTGGGTAGGGCTGCGGTGGTGCCGCTGTGTGGTGGGAGACCATTTATGGCTGTTGAAAGGGGAGGAGTAGAGGAGAATGGTGTGCAAAACCCGCCCGTGTTACCAACTGCACAAGGTGCTCCTGAGTAAGAATGGTGGGTGCCCACTTTAGGCCCTCCGACGCCAGAGCCAATAGCACCTCCAGTGCTGGAAGAGCCTGAAGCCGTGCAGAAGACATTGGCCACCATTTGCGATGGAGTGATTCCCACCACGGGTACGCTAACATTAGGGTAGGTCATACTGCTGGCCAAGCCTGGGATGTACGTTTGCATGGGAACAAACGTCGGTTGGACAGGCTGACTAGGGTAGATCCCGACAGGAGCTGCAGTGGCATCGAAGGCCAAAGGAAAAGGCTGCATGGAGCTGGGGATGGAGCCTCGGTGCCCAGGAAGGGAGGGCTGCATCATCGGGGCTCCTGACATACTCGGACCAGACATTGTAGGGATAGACATAGAAGGCAAAGACATAGGAGGGCTAGAAATTGGAGGACCGGGTATCAGGGGGACCGATGATATGGAAATGGGTGGGAGACACATTGGGGAAGGAGCTGAGGGGCCCGCTATGAGGGGTTTGATGGACACAGAGGCCTGACTGGATGCAGACGGTGGCCCCGGGATGGCGGGGATGGTGGGGCCCGGCGGGGGCGTCTGCTGAGCCTTGACTGCCTTGGAAACTTCTTCCAACCATCTTTCAGCCTCGGACGGCGTACGTTTGTGTCCACTCGGCATCACCACGGAGACAGCAGGAGGAGAGTGGAGCGGAGGATCCGGCTGAACCCAAGATGGTGTAGCTGAGAGGGAAAACGTAGAGCATTTAGAGCACTGAAACAGAACTCTACTGGGTGATGCTTGCTAGTTACCCTGCATTGGTCCCGGTGGTGGGGGCAAAGCTGCGGGCACAACGCTGGTTGGCAGGCCACCAGTAGATGAACAGGGGTTGGAGAAAGGATCCTCAGAAGGCTTGGTGAAGGAGGCGTTGATCTGACAACACAGGGCATTGATGTCTCCTTCCCCTGGCAAGCACATGTCCATCTCCAGTACTAGCAGGAAAGGGACACATGAAGAGAGATGGGGAGAGGAGAAGGACTTTAAGGAAGCGTGTGAGCATGGAGCCAATCCAGATTGATTTTGGACCAGAGGTACACCCTGTCCAGTCAACCTAACATTAGACTGGGAGAAAACCCACACAAACAATGAAGTCCTAACCACATTTCTACGGCCCTGTCCTGTTTCTTTGCATTGACTACAAACACTATGACTGACCTTCCAAAGAGCATTTAACAACTGAAACACGAGCAGAGAAGAATGAAAAACTAATGTTTCAACTCACCCGGGTTCTTGGTCTCAAAGTCAGTTTTGCGTTGCAGTGTGGATGGCAGGTCATTGAGGCGTAGTGACAGCTGCCTCTTGAAGGGGGAGTTTTTCTGACTGAGAGCTGGGAATCCTCGGAATGATCCTTGACGTACCAGTTGCTCGATTGGCGCATGGCGGCGGGGGATGGCGTGAGGCCCACCGGGTTCCGGCCGTTCCATCGGGGATGCTGCACCCTCGGGCGGGGAAGCAGTACCAGGGGGCAGGGCAGCATGAACTGAAGGCTGGTCTGGAGGACAGAGAAGTGTAAATTCTTGACCATAACCAAAAATGAGGAAACCGAGGTCGAAAACCAAAACACGGAAATAATTTACTATACAAATGATTATTACCATTGATTGCAGTTATGGTTATGACTGGGTAATAACCTCACCAAAGTCAAGACATTGCAAATGCAGAAACTAATATTTACTCTTCAAAGAATACAACAATCCAAAGAGTCAACAAGAAGTATAGAGTGGGTTTTCCAGCTGCAGCAAAACTAGACAGTGATTGGGTAAAGCTAGGCTTTGTCCCGCCCATCGGACGTTTAGCGTCTCTGGGAGTCTATGGACAGTGGACTGGCCTGGACACTGGACATCCGTAGGATGAATGGATGATCTGGCGGAGGCTAAATTCCTTTTCTGGTTGACAGCGAAATGAGCAAATCCTCAAATCTTGAAATATAAACCACTGTTGGAGCACTTTTCAAGTTTCATTCTGTTGTTTGAGGTTGATCTGAAGAATTTTAGGATTCTTTCTGTGACTTTTTATTCATTTGATAAAAACTTGCAACACATACTTGTGTTTCACGTGCTTCTTGCTTACGTCATCACAACATCCTGCTCCTTCCTAAGTCTTGCCAAATTTTTTGTTGGTCAAATTGTAGGAGCATTACTACTAATGAGCTAAAGATAAAGGGTTGAACTCTCTTCCAGTTCTTCATACTTCCCTTTATTTGTAAAAGTATCGATATATACTTTGGTAACGGTACCAAATTATCGGTATTGGGACAACCCAAATTCTATGCTAAAAACAAGTCCAATGTGTTTAATGCCTTTCAATTTATATTTTAACCTTCTAAAATTGTTCTTTTGAGTGCAATAGGAAACACATGTTTAATGTATTGTAATATTTTCTGTTAAAATGAAGCCAATATTGACAATTTTTGTAGTTCCCTTTCTTTGGAAAAGTAGCGAAAAGTATTGATCTATACTTTGGTACCGGTACCATATTATTGGCAATGGGACAACCCAAATTCTATGCTAAAAACTCACTTCTGTAACTTTCAGTCTTGTTACTCTCACAAGTCCAATGTGTTTAATCTTTTTTAATTTTTGTTTTAATTTTCTAAAATTGTTCTTTGAGTGCAATAGGAAACATATTTTTAATGTATTGTAATATTTTCTGTTAAAATAAAGCCAATATTAATAATTTTCATAGTTCCCTTTCTTTGGAAAAGTATCGAAATATACTTTGGTACCGGTACCAAATTATCGGTATCGGTTGGGACAAACCAAACTCTATGCTAAAAACTCACTCCTGTTATTTTCAGTCCTGTTACTCAAATAAGTCCAATTAGTTTAATGCCTTTTAATTTAAATTTTAACCTTCTAAAATTGTTGTTAGAGTGCAATAAGAAACATACATTTAATGTACTGTAATATGTTTTGTTAAAATAAAGCCAATATTGACAATTTTTGGAGTTACCTTTCTTTGGAAATATATTGATATATACTTTGGTACTGGTACCAAATTATCGGTATCGGGACAACCCAAATTCTATGCTAAAAACTCAGTCTTGTTACGTTCAGTCCTGTTACTCAAACAAATCATCTTTGGGCTAATACACATTTTAAGTCATTCAAAATGAGTATGAATTAACATTTACAGTAAAAAAAACACAAATATACGTTTACAACAAACGTGGTACCGTTCCGGCAAACTGGCCCAGAATATGAGTAAAAATCATCTAAAAAAGGAGTTCCTTCACTTTGTAAGTGCGCCATGGTTTATAAGCCTCACCTTTAATTTTCTCCTGTGATTTCTCATCATGTTCACTGCTGCTCCCTGGCTGGTTGCAGGCAGAGTTAGTGCGGAAAGAGCCCTCGCGTACGAACGACGTCCGAGTAGCGTCGAAAGATGCCGTCACACCACACTCCTTCTCCCTGCGCTGTTTCCTCTCCAAACAGGCGGCGAAGGCACAGCCGACCGCGTGGCTCAGTCTCTCTCCCTAATAGGCGACAAATACAAACCAACAAGCATTTCTAACAGTCCCAAGACGTGGTGACTTGTCGCATGAGATTGATGGATTTACAATACAACCCAGTGTGTAATCATCCAATCAGATCCCCGTGTTGTTAGGATGATTACGCGCCATGATAAATCCTTGATAAAAAAAAAAAACGAGATAGTTTGCGGAGGCATGAGAGACAGAAAAGATGGATGGGTGACTTCTGTCTAATCGTCTTATCTCAGTCCACTTATGCTTAGCTCCATGCTGTACACATCAGTAATCTCGCTCACCGGCCAAGTCGATAATGAAACCAGACAGGGTTTTATAGAATGCCAAATCGTGGCATGGGCTTAGTTTTTATAATTGTTCTTTATATATTTTACAATCATCTTCACAGGTTCAGGGAAATCACATCCATACTGTTAAGAGTACCAGTGATTCATTTGAGAAGAGGCCGTGACATAGGTCGTCTTTATATTTAGATACAGTGGGGCAAAAAAGTATTTAGTCAGCCACCGATTGTGCAAGTTCTCCCACTTAAAATGATGACAGAGGTCTGTAATTTTCATCATAGGTACACTTCAACTGTGAGAGACAGAATGTGAAAAAAAAAATCCAGGAATTCACATTGTAGGAATTTTAAAGAATTCATTTGTAAATTATGGTGGAAAATAAGTATTTGGTCAACCATTCAAAGCTCTCACTGATGGAAGGAGGTTTTGGCTCAAAATCTCACGATACATGGCCCCATTAATTCTTTCCTTAACACGGATCAATCGTCCTGTCCCCTTAGCAAAAAAACAGCCCCAAAGCATGATGTTTCCACCCCCATGCTTCACAGTAGGTGTGGTGTTCTTGGGATGCAACTCGGTATTCTTCTTCCTCCAAACACGACGAGTTGAGTTTATACCAAAATGGATACATCGATAAGACATCAGAGGATTGGGAGAATGTCATGTGGTCAGATGAAACCAAAATAGAACTTTTGGTATAAACTCAACTCGTCATGTTTGGAGGAAGAAGAATACTGAGTTGCATCCCAAGAACACCACACCTACTGTGAAGCATGGGGGTGAAAACATCATGATTTGGGGCTGTTTTTCTGCTAAGGGGACAGGACGATTGATTCGTGTTAAGGATGTTCGAATTGGGTTATATAGGTAAAGCTGTGCTGATCCTAATATACAAAACAAATTTTATGGTCATTGATCTGATTTACTTATGTTATCGACAAGACAGCAACAGATAATCAAAAGTCAGATTTTGTTGTGATCCGGCTTCCGGATCACACATCTCTAGCATGTTTGTCTTTTTTGTATTGTCCTACTATGTTTTGATCATGTTTTGGACTCTACCGATCCCGTTTGTTAGCGCACTTCCTTGTTTTGTATTGTCACCATGGCAACCTAAGTATGCCTCCTGCACGGACTCATTACGCACACCTGTTTTGAATTATTTGTGTTGTATTTAAGACCACCTGCTACCTTAGTTCCTCCTGGCTGTTTTGTTTGCTACTTGCAACACGCACGTTGGTTCTTATTTTTGTAATCACTATTGCTAAGTCTCGCCTTAGCTTTGCGTGCGCTCTGCACCTCTATTCCTGTACTCTGCTCTCGTGCTAATTATTAGCATAGCTCTCCGTGCATTCGGCACGCCTTTTCTTTGCATTTTGTACCAGTATTATTTTTGTTTTCGTATTAAATCTAATCTTACCTGCAACTCCTGCCTGTCCTGGTCCTCTTGCATCCCTGGGGTAGCAACACGCATCCATTATGCCTCGCCTCCGTGTCAGAAAACAGCCAGCACAACGCCGCCTCGCAGTGGACCACCAAAAGTCTTCCCTTCGCCAAGCCGCGAAGACTTTTTCCCCGGACAGCAGCGCGCAGACAACAGCCCAGTACTCTTCCCTGAGGTTTGGAAGTTTTGTTTTTTCTCCATATTCCAACCACTCTTCCGACTGGGCTGTAAGGCCAGGGCATACCTCCGGCCCACCGGTCCATCACGGTGACGTCATTTCGTCAACGCCCCCTGGTGACTCAATACCACCCCCTGTCGATGATATTTTTTCTGAGGATTTTTATATTGTTGAGTCTTATTCTCAACCTGTTTCAAATATTGACTATGATTTTTTGGACTCTATAGACACAACTAAGTTCTATACAGATGTTATTTCTAGATGCAAACTAAGGCAACATGAGCTACCTACTTTTCTTCCTCCACCACCGGTGTTCAAGCCTAGTCCCAGTCCTGGTCCGACTTCTGGCCAACATTGTAGATCAACTCGTAGACTGAGTCGTAGTCCGAGTCCTAGCCCAAGTCCTTGCTCAAGTCATTCTCTTAATGGTAGTCCAAGTCCCGGTCCCAGTTACGTACCTTCGTGTAGTCTTGATCGTAGTCCGTGTCCTAATTCCCCTCGTGGTCTTAGTCCTCACAGTAACCCTAGTCCTTGCCCAAATTCTTGTCCGAGCCCCAGTGTCACTGTAAGTCCTAGTCTTTGTCCAAGTCCTTGCCCGAGCACCAGTATGATTGTAAGTCCCAGTCCTTGCCCTAGATTGACCTCAAGTCCTAGTTCCTGCCCAAGCCCTGGTTCGACTGTAAGTCCTGGTCCTTGCCCAAGTCCTTATAAAAGCACTAGTTTGATTGTAAGTACTGGTCCTCACACAAGTCCTTGCCCAAGTCCTAGTGTTAGTCTAAATCCTCATAGTAGTCCTAGTCCTCCTCTCTGCCAGTCTCTTAGTGCTCCTCGGCTGACGCCGACACCTGCTCCTCGGCTGACGCCGACACCTGCTCCTCGGCTGACGCCGACTCCTGCTCCTCGGCTGACGCCGACTCCTGCTCCTCGGCTGACGCCGACACCTGCTCCTCGGCTGACGCCGACACCTGCTCCTCGGCTGACGCCGACACCTGCTCCTCGGCTGACGCCGACACCTGCTCCTCGGCTGACGCCGACACCTGCTCCTCGGCTGACGCCGACACCTGCTCCTCGGCTGACGCCGACACCTGCTCCTCGGCTGACGCCGACACCTGCTCCTCGGCTGACGCCGACACCTGCTCCTCGGCTGACGCCGACACCTGCTCCTCGGCTGACGCCGACACCTGCTCCTCGGCTGACGCCGACACCTGCTCCTCGGCTGAAGCCGACACCTGCTCCTCGGCTGAAGCCGACACCTGCTCCTCGGCTGAAGCCGACACCTGCTCCTCGGCTGAAGCCGACACCTGCTCCTCGGCTGAAGCCGACACCTGCTCCTCGGCTGAAGCCGACACCTGCTCCTCGGCTGAAGCCGACACCTGCTCCTCGGCTGAAGCCGACACCTGCTCCTCGGCTGAAGCCGACACCTGCTCCTCGGCTGAAGCCGACACCTGCTCCTCGGCTGAAGCCGACACCTGCTCCTCGGCTGAAGCCGACACCTGCTCCCAGTCTGGTTCTCACACCAGCTCCCAGTCTGGTTCTCACACCAGCTCCCAGTCTGGTTCTCACACCAGCTCCCAGTCTGGTTCTCACACCAGCTCCCAGTCTGGTTCTCACACCAGCTCCCAGTCTGGTTCTCACACCAGCACAAACTCCAAGGCTGGAGCCCACTCCGGTACCAGCACCACGACAGGTACCGGTGCCAGCTCCGTGCCGCCAAGCACCGGTGCCAGCTCCGTGCCGCCAAGCACCGGTGCCAGCTCCGTGCCGCCAAGCACCGCCGACGACGGGGCTGGAGCCCACACCAGCGCCGACGACGGGGCTGGAGCCCACACCAGCGCCGACGACGGGGCTGGAGCCCACACCAGCGCCGACGACGGGGCTGGAGCCCACACCAGCGCCGACGACGGGGCTGGAGCCCACACCAGCGCCGACGACGGGGCTGGAGCCCACACCAGCGCCGACGACGGGGCTGGAGCCCACACCAGCACCACCGACGACTCCTGCGGCTCCCAGGCCGCCTCCGACGACTCCTGCGGCTGCAGCACCCGCATCATCCTCGCCAGCTGCACTCGGGCCTGCTTTGGCTGCAGTCCCCGCACCCTCGTCTGCTGCTTCCAAGCCTGCTGGGATTTCGGTGCTGAGGCGTCGTCCACCACGTCGACCACGGGCGTGGCCTCTGCGAGGTCATCCTCCTCGCCAGATACTCCCTCCTCCATGTCGGCCACGGATGTGGCCGTGCCCGGGTCGTCCGCCTCGCCGGGCACCTCATCCTGCGAGGCGGCCACTAATGTGGCCTTTTCGAGGTCGCCCGCCAAAACTTTTTCGGCAGCAGCGTTCCACCCGCCGCCGCCACATGATGTGTCCTCGGTGGATTCGGGGACATGCGATCTGGCGACCCTCCACCGTGGACTCCTTCCGCCCTCCCTTCGTTTGTGAACTTTCTGGTTTTGGGAGGGGGTTCTCTTTATTGCAGTTTTTTGGGGGCATCTGGGATCTGCCCCTTAAGGGGGGGGTAATGTTGTGATCCGGCTTCCGGATCACACATCTCTAGCATGTTTGTCTTTTTTGTATTGTCCTACTATGTTTTGATCATGTTTTGGACTCTACCGATCCCGTTTGTTAGCGCACTTCCTTGTTTTGTATTGTCACCATGGCAACCTAAGTATGCCTCCTGCACGGACTCATTACGCACACCTGTTTTGAATTATTTGTGTTGTATTTAAGACCACCTGCTACCTTAGTTCCTCCTGGCTGTTTTGTTTGCTACTTGCAACACGCACGTTGGTTCTTATTTTTGTAATCACTATTGCTAAGTCTCGCCTTAGCTTTGCGTGCGCTCTGCACCTCTATTCCTGTACTCTGCTCTCGTGCTAATTATTAGCATAGCTCTCCGTGCATTCGGCACGCCTTTTCTTTGCATTTTGTACCAGTATTATTTTTGTTTTCGTATTAAATCTAATCTTACCTGCAACTCCTGCCTGTCCTGGTCCTCTTGCATCCCTGGGGTAGCAACACGCATCCATTATGCCTCGCCTCCGTGTCAGATTTCTTTTTTAAACTAATAACGTCTTGCGGTCCAAACTGAAGACGCTGTGGACCGTGGTTTGGACACCCTTGGTCTAGTCCTCCAGTGATAATAGTGCATAGAAGAACTTAAGTTTATTCTTATACCATGACGGTGAGAATTAGTATTTTAGAAGCCGCTTCGCACTATGGGGTGGACGACGAGAAAAGCGGCTGTGGTCATATCCCGAATCGAAACCAGAACTAGCCATAGGTTACGCATTTACTTCTGACTTTGACCAGGGACATTTGGAAAATATGATTTTTTTGGTAATAAATTTGTGTTGACCAGGACTTGTCGACGGGTTGTCGAAATACGCATGTTTCCGTCCGCTGTACAACTTGGGCATTAAGAATGAAGTAGAAGATGTCACCCAAAAAAGGGCCACACAGGCTTGCAGGTGTTCTCACCGAGTCTTTAAGAGCCATGAAGCAGTGGCACATCCAGCGTCTGGTGGTCCCGTCTCGGCAGATATAGGAGAAAGCCTTGTCATAGTTTCGATCAGGAGCGCAAAAGGACACCTTCTCTATGGTCTGGTCCACAATGAGGTCCTGGACAGAATACATAAGACAAGAGTCCATTAAACATTTCACACATATAATAAAAGTCGATTCAAATATGCTATATGTCAGTGTTTTTCAACCACTAGTGTGCCGTGAGAGGTTATGTAATTTCACCTATTTGGAATAAAAATATTTTTTGCAAACCAGTAATTATAGTCTGAAAATGATGTGTTGTTGTTGAGTGTCCGTGCTGTCTAGAGCTCGGCAGAGTAACCGTGTAATACTCTTCCATAGTAGTAAGTGGCAGCCGGTAACTAATTGCTTTGAAGATGTCGGAAACAGCGGGAGGCAGGGTGCAGGTAAAAAGGTGTCTAATGCTCAAACCAAAAAAAAAACATAAGGTGAGTGCCCCTAAGAAAAGACTTTGAAGCTTAGGGAAGGCTATGCAGAACGAAACTCAGACTGATCGGTCTACAAAGTCAACAACAACAGAATCCTGGACGACAGCAAAGACTTACTGTGGAGCAAAGACGGCGTCCACAATGTACATCCGAACATGACATGACAATCAAGCATGTCCCCACAAAGAAGGATAAAAACAACGGAAATATCCTTGATTGCTAAAACAAAGTGGTTAACACACTTCTTGTCTGGATCCCCAGCAAGAACATTCAGAAGCTGCAGTACATACAAAATAGTGCTGCGAGGATCCTGATGAGAGTGCGGAAATATGACCACATCACACCAACTCTTAAATCCCTTCACTGGATTCCTGTTCCACTCAGGATTGAATTCAAAATCTCCCTACTAACTCACCAGTGCCTCCAAGGAAATGCCCCCCTCTACCTCAAAGAACTGCTCACCCCCAAATCCTCCACACGACACCTCCGCTCCAAACAGGCCAACCTCCTTCAACCTACGAATTATGGGAGACCGGGCTTTCTGCTCCACTGCTCCCAGTCTGTGGAACGCTCTCTCTGACCACCTGAGGGCACCTCAGACTGTGGATGCTTTTAAAAAAAGGCTTAAAAACCCATCTTTTATAAAAAGCCTTTTTATACATATGCATGTTGGTTCTAGCAATCGGGCTGTTTATAGTTTTATATTTTATTTATCTTTATTATCTTATTATTATTACTATTTTTTTTACACAGTGGCACTTTGAGGTTGTTTGCTCAATGCAAAGTGTTTTTTTAAAAATACAATCTATTATTATTATTATTATTAGATGCGGGAAATATCGCTCAAAGGAAGACATGAAACTTCTACAGGAAAATACCAAAAAAAGAGAAAAAGCAACCAAAATAGGAGTGCAAGACAATAACTAAAACACACAGGAAAACAATAACTCCAAATAAGTCAGGGCGTGTTGTGACAGATGGTGACAGTACACCTACTTTGAGACAAGAGATATAGTGATGCATGCTTGGTTCTGGTTTAAAGTCATATACAACAATTGCGACAAAAACAACTTTTTACTGTCAACTGAGTTTAATTATTTAATGATTTCTGCTGGTGGTGTGCCTCCGGATTTTTTCGACGCATAAAATGTGCCCTGGCTCAAAAAAGGTAGAAAAACACTGCTATATGTAACGGAAGTGGAGCCAAAGCTACACCGTGACTCCAATTTTATTTGTTCCATGATTGTTTTTCACTGTCATAATTACATATAATTTTTATTGTAACCATTAAAAATTAGCCGATTACTAAGAACTGAATATTAACTGGCTGTCAAGTTTTGTACAAGTAAAACACACTGCAAGCCAATAGATGAAGGGGGTGGGGGGGTTAATCATCTTGCAATGCAGTCTGCTGAAAATGCTGGAAGGTGCCACTCTACATGGGGCGGTATAGCTCGGTCAGTAGACTGGCCGTGCCAGCAACTTTTGGATTCCAAGTTTGATACCCGCTTCTGCCATCCTAGTTACTGCCGTTGTGTCCTTGGGCAAGACACTTTACCCACCATGCTACCAATGCCACCCACACGGGTTTAAAAATGTAACTTAGAAATTGGGTTTCATTATGTAAAGTGCTTTGAGTCACTAGAGAAAAGCACTATATAAATAAAATTCACTTCACTTCACTTTATAGAAACTGACGCTGTGATCAAAGTTAAACACATATTCAAGTGAATCGCCCCAATTTGTCACGTTTCATGCATCAGGTAATCCGCGACAAATGGGGCCATGTGAATCCCCTTCATACTGTATAACGGAGATTTCCGATACATGCAAATACTTGTTTTTTTGTTTGTTTTTTCTGATATCAGACTGGGTAACCCCTATTAGAAAAATTTGGGTCGGATGGCCTTGACAAAAAAAGTGGCTCTGATTTATTTTCAGGAAGTTTGCAACATTTTTTTGAATGATCCGATACTTGACATATTTTCATGACATGAAGCCATTTTCCCTGCGACCAGTAACAAAAATTAAACCAACACTATTGACACTGGACCCTCTTAAATCTTCAGGATGTTTGCTCCACGTCTTTAAGGAAGGCTTTATTCAGCCTTGCCTTAGTGTCTACTGAAGACACTCCAAGGGGGGGCATCGCTTTCTTGGTGTGTATTTAGGGGCCCCCGAGCTCACCTCTTTGCCTCTCCACAAAACAAAACGAGAAGCAAAACAAGAGCCGAGAGGCGCATGAAAGGCACAAACGAACACACGCACACACATCCTCTTCTCCGACGAAAACAAAGCGAGGGGTGGATGAGGACAGGAACGAGAAGAGAAGGCCATTCACTGCAGCAAATTAGTGAATGAAGGGAGCCGCTGGTACCAAGGTGAAAGGCGGAGCAGAGGGTCTTCTTTTCAGGGAAATGAACGGTCATGTGATTTTTGCTTCAGATTCAATGGATCACCTCATATTATCAGGATACGCCTCCATATACAGACCATCTAACACAGAGTACTTCAACCACTGTGCCGTGAGATATTGCCTGGTGTGCAGTGGGAGATTATCTATTTTCACCTATTTGGATTAAAAATATTTTTTGCAAACCATTATTTATAGTCGGCAAATGATGTGTTGTTGTTGAGTGTCTCTGCTGTTTAGAGCTTGGCAAAGTAACCATGTAACACTCTTCCGGTAACAGCGGGAGGCAGCGTGCAGGTAAAAAGGTATCTAATGCTTAAACCAAAAATAAACAAGAGGTGAGTGCCCCTCAGAGAAGGCATTGAAGCTTAGGGAAGGCTACGTAGAACAAAATTAGAACTGAACTGGCTACAAAATAAACAACAACTGAATGCTGGACGACAGCAAAGACTTACTGTGGAACAAAAACGGCGTCCACAAAGTACATCCGAACATGACATGACAATCAACAATGTGAAGTGAATTTACTTCACCATGTAAAGCGCTTTGAGTCACTAGAGAAAAGTGATATATAAATATAATTCACATGACATGACAATCAAAAATGTCCCCACAAAGAAGGATAAAAACAATTTAAATATTCTTTATAGCTAAAACAAAGTAGATGCGGGAAATAGCGTTTAAGGAAGACATGAAATCCATCCATGCATTTTCTACTGCTTGTCTCGTTTAGGGCCGCTGGAGCCTATCTCAGCTGCTTTCAGGCGGAAGGCGGGGTGCACCCTGGACAAGTTGCCACCTCATCACAGGGCGAAGACATGAAACTCCATCCATCAATCTCCTACCCCTTATTCCCTTTAGGGTCCCGGGGGGCGCTGGTGCCTATCTCAAATACAATCGGGCGGAATGCAGGCTACACCCTGGACAAGTCGCCACCTCAGACATGAAATTGCGATAGGAAAATACCCCCCAAAAAAGAGGAAAAGTCACCAAAATAGGTGCACAAGACAAGAACTAAAACTATAAGCACGGGAAAACAGCAAAAAAAATAAAATTGTCAAGGCTGTTGTAACAAGTCGTGACAGTACACCTACTTTGAGACAAGAGCTATATTGAGGCATAGTTGGTTATGGTTTAAAGTCATAGCCAACAATTGCGATAACAACTTTTTACTGTCAACTGAGTTTAGTTTTTTAATGATTTCTGCTAGTGGTGTGCATCTTTTTAACGCATAAAATGTGCCTTGCCTCAAAAAAGGTTGAAAAACACTGCTAATTTGTAACGGAGGTGGAGCCAAAGCTACTGAACTGGCTACAAAATAAACAAAAACAGAATGCTGGACGACAGCAAAGACTTACTGTGGAGCAAAAACAGCGTCTACAAAGTACATCTGAACATGACATGACAATCAACAATGTCCCCACAAAGAAGGATAAAAACAACTGAAATATTCTTGATTGCTAAACCAAAGTAGATGCCTAAAATATCATTCAAAGGAAGACATGAAAATGCTACAGGAAAATACCAAAAAAAAGAGGAAAAGCCACCAAAATAGGAGCGCAAGACAAGATCTAAAACTATACGCACGGGAAAACAGCAAAAAATTCAAAATTAGTCACGGTGTGTTGTGACAGGTCGTGACAGTACACCTACTTTGAGACAAGAGCTATATTGAAGCATGGTTGGTTATGGTTTAAAGTCATACCCAACAATTGTGACAATGACATTTTACTGTCAACTGAGTTTCGTTTTTTAATGATTTCTGTAGGTGGTGTGCCTCCGGAGTTTTTCAACGCATAAAATGTGCCTTGGCTCAAAAAAGGTTGAAAAACACTGTATATGTAATGGAGGTGGAGCCAAAGCTACTGAACTGGCTACAAAATAAACAAAACCAGAATGCTGGACGACAGCAAAGACTTACTGTGGAGCAAAAACAGCATCTACAAAGTACATCTGAACATGACATGACAATCAACATGTCCCCACAAAGAAGGATAAAAACAACTGAAATATTCTTGATTGCTAAACCACAGTAGATGCCTAAAATATAATTCAAAGGAAGACATGAAATTGCTACAGGAAAATACCAAAAAAAAGAGGAAGAGCCACCAAAATACGAGCGCAAGACAAGAACTAAAACTATACGCATGGGAAAACAGCAAAAAACTCAAAATAAGTCACGGCGTGCTGTGACAGGTCGTGACAGTACACCTACTTTGAGACAAGAGCTATAAAGATGCATGATTGGTTATGGTTTGAATTCATATCCAACACTTGCAACAATGACTTTTTTTTGTCTATTGAGTTAAATTTTTTTATGATTTCTGCTGTTTGTGTGCCTCCGGATTGTTTCAATGAAAATAATGCGCTTTGGTTCAAAAAAGGTTGAAAAACACCAATTTAACATATACCCTGGTGTGTGTGCAGTAAACATGACTCATCAGAATACAATATGGCGACGTGACTCTTGGCGTCTCAAAGTCGTGTCGTCGCACAGAAACGCCGCGCTGTCCTTTCAGAGTTCAGCACTTAAGTCACTGATGAAGACCAAGCTCATGAGAGTCATACTTCACATATAAAACCACTTTGTACCGTCGTCGCATTAGAAACGGGGTTTAAAGGCCTACTGAAACCCACTACTACCGACCACGCAGTTTGAGAGTTTATATATCAATGATGAAATACTAACAAATACTAACATGCCAATAGGGCCGGTTTAGTTTACTAAATTACAATTTTAAATTTCCCGCGGAGTTTCTTGTGGAAAACGTCGCGGAATGATGATGTGATGATGACGCGTGTTTGTGACGTTATTGGTTGAGGGTACATATTAGCCCAGCACCACTTACGGCTAAAAGTCGTCTCTTTTCATCGCGCTATTACACAGTATTTTGTACATCTGTGTTGATGAATCTTTTGCAATTTGTTCAATTAATAATGGAGAAGTCAAAGTAGAAAGATGGAGGTGGGAAGCTTTTAGCCTTTAGCCACACAAACACACGGTGTTTCCTTGTTTAAAATTCCTGGAGGTGAAGCTTTACTATGGATCAGAGCGGTCAAGCGAACATAGATCCCGACCAAATGTGGCCACAACCCTCCGACTTTAAGTACTATTTAATCTCACTAAAACACTAACACAATAAGCAGATAAGGGATTTTCCAGAATTATCCTAGTAAATGTGTGTAATAACGTCTGCAATCGCCTTTTTTTAATTTGTATTATTATTTTTTTTTTCTAGGCCTCTACTCTTAAATTTCTTCATCCACAAATCTTTCATCCTCGCTCAAATTAATGGGGAAATTTTTGCTTTCTCGGTCCGAATAGCTCTAGCTGCTGTTGGCTATGATTGTAAACAATGTGAGGATGTAAGGAGCTCTACAACCAGTGACGTCACGCGCACATAGTCTGCTAAAGGCAAGGCTTTTTTTATCAGCGACCTAAAGTTGCGAGCTTTATCGTGGATGTTCTCTACTAAATCCTTTCAGCAAAAATATGGCAATATCGCGAAATGATCAAGTATGACACATAGAATGGACCTGCTATCCCCGTTTAAATGAGAAAATCTCATTTCAGTAGGTCTTTAAGGCCACCTTAAGATAATTGTATGTCATTTAAACTAGTAAGAGCACATTGTGGATTTTGGAAAAACGTAACAATCTAGTCCACAGGTGTCAAACTCATAGCCCGGGGGCCAGATTTGGGCCGCCACATCATTTTGTATGGCTCGCAAAAGCCTGGAAAAATATGCATTGATAACGTACTTTCTTATGTAATCTCTAAAAATGGATAGGTAGGGGATTTGGTACTTTTATAGCTACCGACCAAATTCCGTACCGATTCACGAGGAAATCAAATGGTTAGAAAGCTTTCAAAAGTCAGGCAACGCTGTTCAAAAAGACTAGCTCAATGCTAATTTACATGGGATATGCCGTATAAATCCTACTGATTAGCGTTAACAATTTTACATGGCAATTTCAAAACCTCCAAAGGTGGTAATCAAAACTACTACTAAGATGCACACTTGCACTAAACTGGCACACTCAACTCAATGACAAAGACTACTTTCTGACTACTAAAATGAATACAATGCATTATACAGTCATCGTTATCAGCTCAGTGTAAAATGTTAAATAGTAATGTATTGACATTTTATATTATTAACATTCATATTAACATTTATTGATACGTAACATACAAACATACCGAAAATTGGTACTGTTAAGTACTGGTATCGATTCCCAGGTACTGGGATTTGTTACCATAGCTGTTCCAATGTAAAAGGTACCCATCCCTAATCATCTCAGTACTGTTAAGTACTGGTATCATTTCCCAGGTACTGGGATTTGGTACCATAGCTGTTCCAATGTGAAAGGTACACATCCCTAATCATCTCAGTACTGTTAAGTACTGGTATCGTTTTCCAGGTACTGGGATTTGTTACCATAGCTGTTTCAATGTGAAAGGAACCCATCCCTAATCATCTTGGTACTTTTAAGTACTGGTATCGATTCCCAGGTACTGGGATTTGGTACCATAGCTGTTCCAATGTGAAAGGTACCCATTTCTAATCATCTTGATATTGTTAAGTACGGGTATCGATTCCCTGGTACTGGGATTTGGTACTATAGCTGTTCCAATGTGAAAGGTACCCATCCCTAATCATCTCAGTACTGTAAAGTACTGGTATCGATTCCCAGGTACATGGATTTGGTACCATAGCTGTTCCAATGTGAAAGGTATCCATCCCTAATCATCTTGGTACTGTTAAGTACTGGTATTGATTCCCAGGTACTGGGATTTGGTACTATAGCTGTTCCAATGTGAAAGGTACCCATCCCTAATCATCTAGGTACTGTTAAGTACTGGTATCGATTCCCAGGTACTGGGAATCGGTACCGTATCTGTTCCAATGTGAATGGTACCCATCCCTAATCATGAAGCGATTATACATTAATATTCATATATATTTATTATTACAGCCATAACTGCATTGTGGTCCTCAATGAACAAGAGTTTGACACCCCTGATATTCCATCCATCCATTTTCTAACGCTTATTCCGTTTGGGGTCGCGGGGGGCGCTGGTGCCTATCTCAGCTACAATCGGGCGGAAGGCGGGGTACACCCTGGACAAGTCGCCACCTCACTCCTGATATTGTCGTATACATGCATATCTGGCCTCC